>NC_087219.1:62259653-62262153 GCF_015104395.2 Macrobrachium nipponense
TAGTAACTGCAATGGGAACAGATCCAGTGATCATCGTATTATACTCTGTATTTAATTTCCTTATTGTTAAATTTACCGGCATTAGGTTGATTCCATGATAAAACGTTTTGTTGTTGTTGTTGTTGTTGTTGCAATTCTTACTTTAATCAGTTGCTTTTGTAGCAGAATTCCGAGGTTAAGCATGCTAACTTCGAATTCACTTTTTCTAACTAAGGGGAGAATACTTAGGAAACAGAGTGGAAAGTAATGTAGTATATTCAATTCAGAAGTTTGTCAGTCATTTTTGGGACTTCTCACCAAATTATAACTAATATCTCTCTAATAGAATAAAGGAGAAGGTTAAGACTGATATTAAGTGATTTGAATGAGGAATTGCTTCCAAATCTTGAATTTAATTTTTATATAATAATCCTAAACTCGGAAGTGGTTAAACGAACAGGAGACAAATTGCAAAATTTTGTAAATAGTCTAGTGGCAGATTCTCCAGGAAAAGCATCTGCAGATCTCTTACAATTGAAGCATTTGCAAGATGTAATTACTAACACCAAAGTTAATTAAAATAATATCCAGATTGTCATTGACCTAACACACTTACTCTACCCATTAATTTGGCCTGTCCACACCAACGGGCATGCCCGTCAGACACTTCCAGCTGTTTATATTTTCTTCCACTTCTGGAGCAGTGTTACCAGACAATTGCATCACTCTTGTTTATATACTCGGTTGGTCAGTATAGTGGAACGGGTTATGGAAACAGTGTTTGCCCGTTGGTCACTGCCCGCTAGTGGGGGCAGGGCTTTGGGTCACTTTACCTAATGAAGGCTTACTTATTACTGTTCCATTAAATGCAAAATATAAGTATCACTCTTATGCCCTTTCTCCATTTGGTTTCCAATCATACTTTAGTATTGGATATAGAACATAGAACTTATAGCTACTTGAAAACACTCACATTCTCATTGAATAAGTCAAAGAAAATGCATTACACATTTTGTGAGGCAAACCATTTTAAACGTAATTCACGCATACCTAAAACATTTCAAGAAGAGCAAAGTCAAGAAGGAGAAATAAATAATGTCTGCAAACCACGGAAGGAGTTTCCCGAACAAGATACTGACTAAGTGGGGATAAAGGGTTGCCAATTGCTTTACCAAATATTTGTTGGTAAAATGACCTTCCGCAATATGCATGGATAATTCTCTAGATTTTAGTTGATTGACAAAATCACTTTTTGCCCCACTGATAGATTTGTTAGTTTTGATGTTTGTTCTCTTTTTACTAAAGTCCCTATAGATTCTATTTTAAGGTATTTTAGTGATGAACTAATCCATCGTGAATTACTTCTATCTGTAAGTCATAATATCTCACTCACTAGGTTGTGCATTTGTGACTAAGTTTATATTCAATAGGTGAACTTTACCAACAAATATTTGGTGTGGCTATGGGCAACCCTTTATTGCCACTCCCCTCAAATTTGTATATGGAATTCTCCGAAAAACGATATTTACCAAATATCATTTATTCGTTTAAAGTGATATAGATATGTTGACGATATTTTATCTTTTTTGCCTGCTGGTATTGATGTGAATGAATTACTCTATAATGTTAATAACTAGATACTACCCATGAAGTTTACTTTAGAATTAGAAAAAGACAATTACCTCCCTTTCTTAGATGTTTTAATACATAGAGAACCATTTCAATGCAAATTCAGTATTTATAGGAAACCAACCAACAACTTATGACCATTAAATATTCAGGTTATCACCTTAATATCAAAATATAATATTTTTTTCTTCTATGATTTTGGATCAAGTGAAAACCCTCATAGGATAAATTGAACAGGAAGTTCAATGATTGCCAGATCAAAACATTTTTCAGCGCCTCAGAGGCGTGGTTGGTATGGTATTAGCGTCCCACCTCGGTGGTCGCGGGTTTGATTCTCGGCCATTCCATTGAGGAGTGAGAGATGTGTATTTCTGGTGATAGAAGTTCACTCTCGACGTGATTCGGAAGTCACGTCAAGCCCCGTTGGTCCCGTTGCTGAATAACCACTGGTTCCATGCAACGTAAACACACCATACAAACAAACAAACAAAAAAAGATTTTTCGTCACAAAATCTTTTAGAATTCGCTGTTATACACCTTACTTCCAGTTATAATTTTAACCTTAGCCCTGGGATATATTATATGGACCCCTGTTAGTAAAATGTTCAAGAATGACCTAAAAAATAAAATCACTGACTTAACTACAGATTAGTTACCTTATATATATTTTCTATGTATTTGTATGGTTAATAATTTTTTAATGTTCACCTTGCAAAATTTTTTTTGCCAAATGAAGAGTTGTACTTTTATAAAAAGAGGTTTTTGTTGGTCAGTCACCGTCTTTGTATAATCTTTTAATTGTCTTGTCCCTCCTTCTGAGCTGTTGGCCCTAATTTTTTGTAAAACCTCATAACCTTGTTTTGGTAGGTCTACTAATTCTTCAATTGTGTCG
>NC_087219.1:62267153-62272153 GCF_015104395.2 Macrobrachium nipponense
CATTTTTTATTGTTGCTAATTTTTAATCACGCCCAATCAGTCGTAGATGAATCTCCCTTATACTCTATCTAAAGTAATATCCGTAAAGTCATTCAAGCAGAGGTGATTCAGCAGAAACTTTTTTTTATCTTTTATCTGAATACCAGGAAGTTTCTCCACTAGCGAGTGATCTCTGAAAAAAAAAACAAAAAAAACGGATGTAATTTAACACAAAACACGGTCTAAGGAAACAAAGCTATTTACGTACCTTCGTATAGATTCTCAATGAAATTTCAAAATAGAGATAAATGACGCAGTTGAAAAATGTTAGTAATAGGAGCCATTAGGAAATCAAATAGCCCATATAATTTTCCCTCAACACGTCATGCCATAAAAGATCGGACTTGGCGTATCTGCGTAGATTCTGTCGCTTAAACAAGGAAACGACTCCCGATAGTTTCCAGTGCGATGTACCGACGACATCTTATCTCTGTTAGGTTAGAATAAATTTTTTTCACCAACTTGGACTTACTTAAAAGCTTTTACCAGATACCATTACCTAAGTGATTGTACCTCATACACCGTTTTCAGCACACTCAGGGGACATTATCAATTTTTACGTATTCCTCCGGCTTACGTTGCGCCCCAATTACAATATAGTGTTTGGAGACTTTTAGGGGATAACCTACATGCCTATATGGATGATCTTGTAATCTTTTCTAATACCTTAGAAGTACATTCACATAAACTAGAGCTAGTGCTACAGAGACAAAGACAAATAATCTCAGAGTAAAATATCTAAATGTGAGTTTTTAAAACCGGACATGTTTATTTAGGTTTTATGTGTCTAGTCAAGGTCTTAAAGTAGTCCATGGTAAGGTGTCGGCTATTCATAACTTTCCGGTACCTATTAACGTAAAAGGGGGATACAGCACTTTGGCGCTGTAGTGGGTATTACAATCGTATGTAAATATGTAACTCTTCAATCATGACAGCTCCTTTAACAGATCTTACGAAGAAGAGCGTAGATTTATTATGGTCTAAAAAGCATCAACAGGCGTTCGATATCTTAAAAACGGAATAATGCAGCTCACCTAACTTAAAAATCCCTGATTTAAATAAGGAATTTTTTTATTGCAATAGACGCCTCAGACCAAGGGGTAAGAGGGACTACTTCAGCAATATGATAAACAGTTCTTTCCTATAGCTTTTTATTCATGTAAACTAAGCCCTCTGAAAGTAAATATGCAGTAATAGGCAAGGAAGGGCTAGGTATCTTTAACACTAGTACATTTTAAGTTCATAATCTATGGCTATCCTGATAAAGTCCTTACTGAACATGAGTCCTTTACCGAGTTTTTCAAAGGCTTTAATCACAGTCCAAAAGGAACTCGGTGACAAATGATCATTCAGGTCTTTGGAGCCAAGATAAGATATCTACCTGGGAAAGCAATTATCATAGCTGACGCATATCCCGCAATCCCACACCATACTTGACGAAAGAAGCCATTATTAATTAGACTAAAAAATATAGAAACATCCGTGCCTATTGTTAAAACCAGTATCTAAACAAGAAAATTCCTTAACCCAAGAGATCGCGAGCATTGAATATCTGGGTTGGAGCGCAGAACTGTTACAAACTGAACAAAGCAAGAGTCAACAGACATAACCAAAACAATAAACACTTCGAACGGAAACATAGTCGGCAGCAATAAACATCAAACAATAAACACTTCGAACGGAAACAGGGTCAGCGGCTAAGCAAAAACAATAAACACTTTTCAGCAGAAAACCCTAAAACAAAAGTACATTTAAAGTATGTGTATCAGAATAATGTAATCAAATGAATATTATATGTAGGTCTGTGACGAGGAAAACCCGAAGAACACAGCAGATGACTAACGACCAGGAGGTAGTAGTAATAATCTTTTTCATACCAATCGTCATAAACTGGTTGCATTCCGTCATCCAGGGTTCCCTACTATGTCACAGAAAGCCAAATCACTATTTTACTGGCCTACAATGCTTACAGATATAAAAAGCACTTAACTAATTGTAACACATGTCATGAAAAACAAGGGATACACTAAGACACCTGTCAGTTTAGGAGCCTATCCTGTGCCAAATCAATCCTTGAAAGAATATACGTAGAATTATTAACAGAATTACGAGTCTGACAGAGGGAATAAACACTTCTTAGTGTCAATAGTTCCTTGACACGTTATATAGAATTAATAGCACTAAAAACAAACACCGCAATTGAGTGCGTTAGGAATATATAGAGTGCTAAATCAGTAAACATGGAATTCAACACATGATAATCTGACTCGGGTGGTGTAAATCAATAATAATCTCCTTAACACGTTGTGTGAATTCCTTTCCATTAAGAACACCAATAATATATTTTATCACCCAGAGTCAATCGGTTTGGTAGAATAACGGATAATTAAATAGGAAGTGTTAATGTCTTACGAGTTACAACTCGTGATATTGGATCCGAACTGGATTATAGCGGTTCTCGCGGTTTTAAATACCTTTATCATTTATATCTGTATCTATAGAATTGATGCCGCAAGTAGCCTTATACGGTACGCCGCTAGAACACTTTGTTTCCACATATTCAAGCCAACCGTTAATTTATCAATATATATAAAAAAATATATAATAAATAAATATAAAAAAAAATAAGATAAATATGGATACAAGTGGAGTCAATATAACACTACTTCCGTAAGAAGTCGGAAGGGTTACAAATTATAATAAAAAAGGAATCACGATAAAATCAATAAGCAAACGTAACCATAGATAATTAAATATCCAAATATTATGCGTAAAGATTTGAACTCTAACTTAACGCTTTAGTAATGACAAATAAGCTAAAAGTTCAAACACATATCCAAAATCTACTGACATATTGTCTGTCCCGGTGATTTATATTCGTAGTCAATGAAAAAAAAAAAATTAAATAAATAAATAAATAAATAAATAATAATAAATAAAATAAATAAAATAAAATAAAAGAGATTTTAAAGTCAGGAAGTCTAGAAGTGAAAAAGAATTGGTTATCTATGAAATAATCCTATATGAATCTTATACAGGGCTAATAATATATATAGAATTTGTATGGAACCTTTTTCATATAGTTTGAATAAGGAATATTTAATTTAACATAATTACAATTATGCAGATTTCCAACATGAAACTAATATATTGTTCAATTTTGGTACTGTTTTTTTTTCAGACATTCTTTTCGTGTGGGTCGAGTATTAAAAGATAATAAATTTATCCTAAAGTCGTATTTATTACAGCAAGTAACGTAACTCTTAGCTTGGCTCGAGAGCAATCTCCTGCCAAGTGACGACGTCATCATTGCCGTATCAGCATTTGTTCCTTTTAACCTTAATAATCTGCTTGCACAGGCCTTCATCTGTGTGTCGTCTCTGCTTGCGAAGCAGATTGACTGGAGAAAGGAATGCTTAGCCCGAACTTCTCATGGGCAAGGCAGACGTTAGGTACAAGTGTCTATCAGTGTGCGCAATGCAACTTGCAATCATTTTAAAATTAATAAACAAAATAAGCAAATAGAATTTCTATAACAACAAAATGAATTAATTTTTCTGAACCTCATAGACATTTAGAAGTATTCAAGATATGTATAGGAAATATTTACTTGCAACATTAGCCTATTACAATTCAAGTAAAACATTCATGGGAAAATGTCACATTTTCTTGAAAAACCCAAAGTTTATTTAGAAATTAGTTACATAGTGGGTTTTTTTCGTTGCATCTCCTACCTATTAATAAAGTTTTAAAAAAATTAACCTCAGAGGATGCGCGCGAGAAAATTGAATATGAAACTTTTGTTAGGGCACATAGGATCAGATTTTATCACAACTTAATTTCAGTTAGCATAGAGAACTACAGAATCATGATTAATCTTCTCTTTGACTCTTATGTTGCTGGCAATCTTACAATTAGCTCCGTTTTCCACTTCTTTGTCTAGTAACTTACTACCAGTAATATCGAATTTTCTTTGGAATTCGTATTGATATCTGTTTATTTTTTATAATTATGGATATTTTTACAGTCATCATAGACCTGGATAGTTCACTCATTGTTAATGCCATGGATAATAAAGTTTGTACAGTGGACTCTTTTGAATTCCAAAATAGCAGCGAATTCATGTGGGTTAAGTCTGGTCTAAATGGCTCTCTCCCTCCCCTGTATTTGGATGTTGTCTGAATTTACTTTGCCCTTGTGACAAGTATAATTTCACTTGCAGGCTGATTAATGGAACCTGGTTACAGTATCCTGCAGTACGAGAGTTTCACATGGCAACTTCAAAAAATCGTTCGTCGCAGCGGACGACTACAGTCAAGTAACAACCGCCTACAATGTGAATGGAATTTCATGGACTTCTTCGACCGACACGTATCTCGTCGTTAATCTCGACCGACACCGTATCTCGTCGTTAATCTCGTTTTAATGCGGAATGCTCCGGCGGCTGTCGGAATCGACTACGAAAGGGACATACTTCCGACAATTACGACCCGAAGGATATTCAACTCTACCTTTGCTGGCGAAGGACTCGTGCTGGGATGATCTATTCATCGCGAACGTAATCGTGTAGCTTAGGATGCAGAGAATAAGTATGAGCGAAATATAGATGTTGGACCCGCCCAGGCAAATTTTCCCCTCCCCTTGTTTTAACCCTGTGAAATAGGGGACCGTTTCATTGGGCTATAGGTGGTTGTCTGGAACTGTGTAATGGACGAAAAGTTGTTCGAACGCTAGTTAAAAGTGAAGTAGTCTAACCTCGGTCATGTATCCGTATATATATAAAGTATCATGTATCCTATATATAATGATCATAAATAACAGAGTCGAAATATACCTTTGCGTGTACGCAATAGGAATCTCTTATATAAATGATCATAAATAACAGAATCTAAATATATCTTTGCGTGTACGCAATAGGAATCTATTTAAAGTGCACATATATTAATCATAATTATATGAAT
>NC_087219.1:62277153-62335611 GCF_015104395.2 Macrobrachium nipponense
CAATGCAGTTCCTGGCCCACACCTGGGAGTCCCTTTTGATGCCGTGCCAAATGAACCTTTCTGCCATGAGTCTGGTTGTCGTGCGGGGTGATGGGTGTGAGAGACCGTGGATCACGTCGAACACCTGCTTCCTCCAGGAAGCAGGTATCAGGGGACGTGGCTGGCCGGTGCTGGTGTAGCAGAGAAGTGTTGTCTCTGAAGGGCCAAAGGGAATGTCCTCCCATTGGAGGGCAGTGATGGCGGTCCAGTAGGCTGGTATTTCATGATCAGAGGCTTGCTCACATGCTAGGTCCTCGTAGTCCACGCTGAGGTGCAGGGAGTTTATCTTGATCCTCAAGAAGGCGTCGGCTATGGGTTTCCTTGTGCCGGAGACATACTCATTGGAGCACCTGAATTCGGAGACAACCAAAAGGTGACATTGCTGTCTTGCGGACCAAGCATCGCCTGCCTTGAAGAAGGTGTGGACCAGTGGCTGGTAGTCTGCCCTTATGGTGAATGGGACGCTTTCCAGGAGGTACTTGAAGTGGCGGACGGCATGGTAGACAGCGAGGACCTCGCAGTCGAAGGTGCTGTAGTGGGTCTCGGCGGGTTTCGGCTTCCTGCTGAAGAAGGCTAGCGGTGTTGCTGGCATCGGTGATGAGTGTCAGGGATGCGTTGGGGTCATGGTGAGCGAGGGTTGTGGTTCTGCTGAGGGACGACTTGGTGCAGTCGAAGGCGTGCTGTTGGGCTTCTCCCTATGTCAGTGTCTATGGCTTGCCCTTCAGGACCTCGGTCAAAGGACACATGGTGCGGGCGATGTCCTGGATGAATCTTCTGTAGTAATTCACCATCGTGATGAACTCTTGGAGGGCCTTGACTGTCGTCGGCGTCAGGAACTTCTCCACTGCAGCCACCTTTGATGCCATGGGGGACATACTCCTGCTGGGGTGATCTCGTGGCCGAGGAAATCCACCTTCTACGAGCCGAAGGTACACTTGTTTAAATGGATGACAAGCCCGTTCTCCTGGTTCAGGTGCTCCTCTGGCGATCTGGAAAATATGAGGATGTTGTCCACTTAGCAGACACAGAAAGGTAGGTCGCCAAGGATGCTGTCCATAAGGCACTGAAAGGTGGCTCCGGCATTCCGCAGGCTGAAGGTGGAGAAGGCAAACACAAGGACCCGAAGCGCATGATGATCGACATCTTCAGGATGTCATTGGGATGGACAGGAACCTGAAAGTAGGACTTTAAGAGGTCGATTTTAGAGAAGATCCTTGCCCCATGGAGAGGCAGGGTGAGGTCCTGCATGTTCGGCGGGGGTTAACTGTCGGGCACGGTGACAAGGTTCAGGAGGCGGTAGTCACCGCAGAGCCTCCACGTACCGTCTGCCTTCTTCACCATGTGGAGGGGGGGGATGCCCATGGGCTTCCGGCCTTCCTACAGATGCCCATCTGCTCCCTTTCCGCGAACACGTTCTTGGCTTCCTGAAGGAGCTTCGGCGGGAGGTGGCGGAATTTGGTGTACGTCAGAGCTCGGGTCGGAAGACGTCTGGGAATTCTTGTAGGAGAGAGGCATACCTGTGGGGAGAAATGGAGCGCCCTGGATCCTGTGATGAGTGGGTGAGAGAGGCAGGTCTCATTGTCGAGGAGGCGTTGGCAGGCTACATCCACTAAGAGCCCATGCTGGGCTAGGAAATCAGCCCCCAGGAGAGAGATTTGTACGTCAGCGATGACGAAGGGCCAGGTGTAGGTCCGGCCCAGGAACGTGATGGTCTAGGTCCTGGTGCTATGGGAGCGGATGGGGGTTCCACTTGCGGCTACGAGGACGGTCGGGGCGTCAGGGGCGCAGCTGCATTCCTCTGCTGACAGCGAGAACACCAACTACATGGCACCAGTGTCGACCAACAACCTGTGGCCGGAGATGGTGTCCTCGACATAAAATCCTCTGGGGCGAGACTTTGTTACTGCCGCTGCCAGAGAGGGGTGGCCTTGGGTGCTGCCTCCGTCGTTTTTTTCGAGGCACAAAGGAGCAGGGGCGCTCTCACTTCCTTGCCTTATTGCCGAACTTCTGGTGGAAGCGGCACCAACTGTTGTTCTGGTGGGGTTTGCGAGGTTCCCCTTCTCTAGAAGGCTGTGCTGATCCTTGCCTCCTTAGGTTCCTCCTGCTGCAGGCTGTTGGCTGACGGTGGGGCGGAGAGTTTTGTGGCCTGGGTGGCGGTGAACAGGCCGAAGGCCTGCTCCACTAGGCTCTTCATGTCCAGGTCTTCCGCATTGGGGATCTGGCTGCGGACCTTGGGTGCAAGTTGGCGGAGGAAGAGCTGTCTAAGGAGGCTTACCTCCTTCCTGCATCCTTGGTGATTCACCTCCAGTAGTAATACCAGGTCCTGGAGCTTGTGCCAGGCTAGCCTCGGGTCCGCGGTGGTCATGGGGTTGACCACCAGGTCGAAGAAGCGGGCAGCTCTCTCGGTGACTGGGAGGGAAAAGGCCTGGATGAGCTGGGTCTTAAGGCCTTCGTAGGGCAGCACTCCAGGCTGGCTGGCCATCCAGGGGGCAAGGCAGTTGAGCACTTCCTCTGGGAACGCTGCAGCGATGATGTCCACCTTGGTTCCTTCCCTGGTGATCCCTTGGAGCAGGAACTGGATCTCCATGCGATGTAGCCAGGCCGCAACGTTCTGTCTGGAGAAGGACGGCACTTAGACAGAGTGGGGCTCCGCCGGCGCAGTGGTGATGTGCAAGGACATCGATCGGGGCGCAGGTCAGGGCGTTGGGGGGCCACCTGGGGAAAGCATGGATTGTGCCGAGGTCGGGGTGTCAAAGAACCAGAAGGAACGGCAATGTACAGCTCCCAGTTTTGAGCTGAGTTCTCCATGTCTGCCAACTAACTCATACGGTCGACAGGTGTTGTAAATGTCAGGCCAGACAGTGAGATAAACGCCAAAACACTCTTATAGAGGATGTGCCGTTTTGAGTCCGCTAATGGCGTTGTGGTCGACCACAGACAGGAGCACCAGAGAACCTAGACTGAGCACTGTATGGGTCCGTTAAAGGTTTTCTGGGGTAGGTGGCCTGAGTTGCTACCGTCCTAATTCAGGAGGTCACCAGTTGTGAGGACTGCAATCAGACAAGGAGAAAGCTCTAACTAACTTTATTGAACAGAGATGGCTGTATATGAGGCAGCAGTGTGGATGGAAACGTAGTGTCCGTCACGCACACACATACAAAAAGGGATTGAGCTCCCGCTGCGATTGTGTGCCTTTGCAGCGGAAAATATACATATATCTTCGCGCTGACAGTACATTTTGATATGATATATATATTGGTGAATAGGCCATGAGATGCTCTACATTTTAGTATATGGTATAAAAAGTATGTACGGAGGAAGGACGGGCATTTGGTGAAATTCCGCCATTGCAGTATAAAGTTATTAAACAGTACGTTATACGAAGCAACATTTTCGAAAAAAAATTTTCCACTTATGATTTACAAACTTTGGTGAAAATGGCGTGCGGCCAGCTGGAGAGGAGGGAGGAGAGACAGGAACCCTTTGAGGAAACTGAAATGATCGCAGTAGGAAAAGGTTGATAACAAAATCACATTTTACAAGGATAATCAAAGCAAAGGAATCGGTAATGTGTGTGTGTCCAATTGTGTGTCTGTGAGAGAGAGAGAGTAATCACTGTATGATCATTGACGTGTTTACGCTTGAGTCTTAAGTGCAAGAAGATTAATTATGCCACAACACATCAACTTATTGTTTGCAAATGGCAGAATTTAAAATAAACATGAGGATTTTGCAAACAATTAGGTAATAAGTAAAGAATGCAAATAAAAAAAGGAAAGAGATTAAGTAACTTTCACAAGGAAGTCGATTAAACAAACAATCGAAGACATGCAGAAGCTGAACCCAATGCCAGTGTGTTTATAATGGAGCTGAGTTACATGTACAGTGGTAAAAAATCGTAAAAAGCAAGTGTCACGCAATAGGTATTTTACCATAACAAAACGAAGTGACTTGGGCAAATCGAGTATAAGTGAAAGAAACAGGCGAATAATCATCCCAGCCCAGCTCTAAAGGTTGTCTCACACATTGGAGATTCAAGACCATGACTGACTTAATGACTTGGTTTGGCATCAGTCGCTACCAAAAAAAATTATTACGACACCAGTACGGCATACGCAATGTATAATTATGAGAGCATTACATCCCTTGAGGTGAGATTGCAGACGTACATAGTTGTACACATAAGTTGCTGAGGTTCTAGGCCAAGCCCACTTTTAATAGTTTTTTGCAGACGACAACTGACGTGAAGGCAATTATGTCTACGTAAGATAAATGCCGATGTACACAACGACATTACAACGTAAGTAATTGTGTCATGAACATATTGGATTGTATATAAATGCGGGTGGTGAGAATTTGGCACTCATTTCCGTTCCAGGCGCTGACAGAGACACAAGATGGGTGTCCAGGAATTTGTGAAAGACCAACAATATTTGAATCTGATTGTTGACAACTCACATGATCTTTAATTAGTACTGGCCATGTTGGATCATTCCTATACTCTGTTGCAGTTATGAGTAACGAAGTGCCTGCTGGACGAACGAAAGAGCAGGAAGCCAAAAAGAAGTAAAAGGAGATGCTGGATATGGCCATAATTACAAAGAAGAGCAGAGAAAGGCTACTACAAAAACTTGATGAAAGAACTGGCAATTAAAACCCCAGGACTGTACCAGAACTTTACCAGGATTACAGAGGAGCTTTGCAATGAAATTGTTGAACGGGTCTTGCCCTACATCAAGAAAACCTCACATTCTGTAGAGGACCAATTGAGCCAGGCATGTGTGTTGCAATTACCCTGCATTTCCTTGCAACTGGAGAATCCAACAAGAGCCTTTCCTTCCAATTCCAAGTAGCTCCCAACGCAATCTGCAGTATTGTGCCTGAAATTTGTAGGGCCATGGTGACAGCATATGGAGATGAGGTGATGCAGTTACCCACGACCCCAAAGCAATGGAAGGGAGTAGCCCGTGGGTTTGAAGAACACTGGAATTTTCCACACAGCCTTGGAGCAGTAGACGGGAAACACATCAGAGTCCAGAACCCACTGCAAGGAAGAACTCATTAGTTCTGCTATAGGAAATTCTATTTTGTAATTCTACTTGGAGTTGTTGACACCGAATACAAGTTCCTGTATGTCGACGTAGGTGCCATAGGATCTGAGTCAGATGGTGGTGTCTTTGCCAAGACACAGCTCTGCCAAATGCTTCATCAGAATGAAGCCAGTCTGCTTGCCTCTGAAAGATTGCCAAACGAGACTGAAGATAAACTCCCAGTCCCTTTATTCTTCATTGGAGGTGATGTCTTCGCTCTGAGGAATTATGTGATGAAACTATACCCTGCACGAAATCTGCTTGTTTAAAAGGGTATTAATATGAAACACCTTTTGTACACCATTGTTTTCTACAAAAATAATACGTATTTAACAAGAAATACCTTTTATATACGTACCATCTAATAATTAGATCAATATTTTTCATTTATTTTTTGTGTCTTCACGTATATGAGAAGATCTTAGAGTATGTAAAGATACTGAAAATCTTGAATCCCAAATATATGTTAAGCAAAATGTATAAGAATAAAAGCTGGGATACTGCCTTTTATAGCTGGGGATGTACGTGTCACAATGTGACTACTGAGCACCCCTACTGTGCAAGTTGAGGGGTCGCCAAGTGTATTGCATACGTCGTAATGGAAACCGTACACTGAAATTGCTACTTACGTCTGCTGTAATCACATTATGTCAGTCGAGAGGGCATAACAACACTTGTACTTGGGCATGACATGGCAACTTTTGACAGTTCGTACAGCTCAACCACGACAACAACAAGCAACAGCTAGTATGGAGGAGTTGTGGAGTTCCATTTGACAACGTCTGTGTGTGTGTGTGTTTTTGTGTCTGTGTGTGTGTGTGAGAGAGAGAGAGAGAGAGAGAGAGAGAGAGAGAGGGCGTAATTGGTGATTGGATGGTTAACGAGTCCTGTTGATTGTTAAAGTTCTGTGTTTCGAGTTTTTTTTTTTTTTGGTGAATTTTCAGTTAGTCTTTGGTGAGAGCTGGTGATAGACAGTAGTGTTGGCAGCATTTTAGTGAAGGCATTGAGATTTGTTTGAGTTGTGTTTGTTGATTTGTTGTTAGTTATTGTTAAGTTTGGTGTTGTTAGTGGGTGTGTGTGTTGCCTTTTTGTGTTTTTTTTTGTGTTAGTAATTGTTTGTGCAGTGGTCTTGTGTTGTGGTTGAGTTCCTTGTTGTTTGCTGTGTTGTGGTTGTTCCTTGGTTGTTTGTTGTGTTGTCGAGTTGGGGTTGTGTTCCTTGGTTGTTGTTGTGGTCCTTTGGTGTTGTGTTGTTGTTGGGTTGTGGTCCTTGGTTGTTGTGTTGTTGTTATAGTTGTGGGGTTGTGGTCTTTGGTTGTGGTTCTTGGTTTTTGTCTTGTGGTTGTTAGTGTTGCAGTGACCTCGACCAACAGACAGTACAGGATAGCCCGGAGTATCTGGAGTGGTTGGTAAGTACATGTGTTTTGTGTTTTTTTTTCTTTTCTTCTTTTCTCTTTTGTAGGTATAGGTCAATTGTCCTGCGTGTATGCTGTAGTGTGTAGAGGAAAGTGTGACTGGGGTGAGTTGGGCAGCTGGAGTGATTATTAAGTTTATGTGGGGGGGATTTAGCCATTTTGTTTGTTTAGCTTGTGATCCCGCCACATTATTTTTTGGGGCCCGAACAGGGACTGTTGGTGCGGCAGCTGCAGGACGATTGGGGTATTGGGCTGTGTGATTGGTGGAGAAAGTGAGGATGGAAGGGTTGAAGGAGGTAGAGAGGCTAAAGGAGGAGTTGAGGTTGGCGAGGGAAGCTAAGGCAAGGTTGGAAGTGGAGAATGAGAGGTTGAGGGTAGAGTATGAGGAGCTGAAGAGCGAGTTAGAGGAAATGAGAGGAATGCTAAGGAGTGCGAAAGTGGAAATGAAAGAAGAGGTGAAAGGAGTGGAAGAGACAATGGTTGAGAAAATGGACGAAAAATTCGGGGTAATGATGAATGCAGTGCAAGAGATGATGTAGGAAATGATGAAGGGATTCATGGGAGAGGAAGCTGTAGGAGGTAGGCCTACTGGGTCTTGGGATGGGCCAGGAGTGGTAAAGAAAGTGAAAGAGCGAGTGGATGAGAGTACGAGTGACGAAGGTGATTTGGTTGTGATAGGTATGGGAAAGAAGGGGAAGACACAGAATAAGGATAAACCTGAAGATAAGAATAAGGAAGGTGGCTGAGGAAAAGAAGACGACTAAGAGAAAGAAGGTTAGTAAGGGTGACAGACAGGATGAGACTAGGACTGAATACATTGGGGAAAGGGCTGAGAGTGATTTAGATAGCGGTGAGTGGAAGCAGGTAGGCAGAATGAAGAAAGGTAAGAAGAGCATAATCAAGAGTATGGACATGAGTATGGAAGTGGATTCACTGTATTCGGAAGATGGAAAGAAGGGTCAGAATGGAAGTAGCGAAAGTGAGAGTGGGAGTGAGCAGGAAGTATGAAAGGCGGTGTATATGAGAGAGGTACCCTGATGTGTACAATACGAGGAATATGGTAGTAGGGACATAGGGGACTTTTTTAGGAATATGAGAGATATTGTGAGGCAAAGTATGGGGATAACAAGAGAGTCTGGGCAAGAGAGTTAAGAAGCTTTTTGACTGGATTTTTGTTGAGTATGTATGGGGTAATGATGAGTGTAGTGAATGTGCCGTATGAGAGTGTGAAAGCCAGAATTGTAGAACAGGCAAAGAAGATAAAGAGTAGCATTAGATATAGGAGAAAGCAAGATTTTGAAGAGGCAAGAATGAATGTTGGTGAGTCGTTGTTGATGTATGTGTGTAGGTTAGAAACATAAGCTAGGAAAAAGTTTGGGGATGAAGGGATAAATGAGTGTAAGGAGTTAGTGCGAAAGTTGTTGGCGACTGTACCAGAGAGTGTATATGAGTATAAATCTGAAACGTAAGGAGAAAATGCGATGGATGAATGAAAGGTTGACGTGGAACGACATTTTAGAGATAGTAGAGGATTACGAGTTAGATAAGTGCATAAGAGAGTAGAAGTGTTAGTGTTGGGACTGAGGTAGCTGAGGTTGTACCAGAATTTAGAAGCTATAGGAAGACAGTTTTGGAAGGGCCAAGGCGAATGGCCATGTGGTGAGTGTGTGCAGGCGAAAGAGGATGAGTCAGGTTGGGAATTCGGGAAACTAGGTGCTAAGGGGATTCAGTTGGATGGGTCCTCTAGTATGCGACAGTATGTTCAGGAGTATGCGATGAGTGAGTGGTAGAAAGTGAATAAATATGAGCCGAGCATCAGTGAGCAAAGAAGTCTGGGAGATCGGCAGTTAGTGTAGGTTGAGTATGGAAGAAAGCGGAAGAAGGTAAGGAAAGGGAATGAAATGGAGAAACGTGAACTGCACGATAGAGGGGTTAGTGTTAGTGTAAAAATGTTGGATAAGGCATGTAATACGGATGACTTTGAGGGGAGGAATGATACGTATAGCGTGTGTGGGTTTGAATTGTCAGGGTTTAGTGAAGTTTCACCGGGAAGGGAATCAGGTGGTAAGGATGTAGTTGGCAGTATGAATGAGTCTCTTCCGAAGTTTGGCAGGAATGTGAATGAGGTAAGTGATTTGGTGGCAGAGTTACGAGATATATTCGGACAAGAGTTAGAAGGGGTAGATGAGATAGTGAATGGATTTGGGAGGATGGTAGTGAGGGAGATGGTAATGGTAGTCTGACTGTAAGTGGTCTGGGAGAAGTTGATGGCAGTGTAACTGAGAGTGTGTATAAGGGCCCTCAAACAAGATCCAGGGGACCTGCGGCCGAGCATCCGTGTGTGTTGCGGAAGGCTATTTAGTGTGGGTGTTGAGAGTGTAAGGAGACGTTGTCAAATGTAACGGGGAGAAAATATGGAGGAGTTATGGAGTTCCATTTGACAACGTCTGTGAGAGAGAGAGAGAGAGAGAGAGAGAGAGAGAGAGGGCGTAATTGGTGGTTGGAAGGTTAACGAGTCCTGTTGATTGTTAGAGTTCTGTGTTTTGAGTTTTTTTTTTTTTTTTGAGTTTTCAGTTAGTCTTTGGTGAGAGCTGGTGATAGACAGTAGTGTTGGCAACATTTTAGTGAAGGCATTGAGATTTGTTTGAGTTGTGTTTTGTTGATTTGTTGTTAGTTATTGTTAAGTTTGGAGTTGTTGGTGGGTGTGTGTGTTGCCTTTTTGTGTTGTTTTTTTGTGTTAGTAATTGTTTGTTCAGTGGTCTTGTGTTGTGGTTGAGTTCCTTGTTGTTTGCTGGGTTTTGGTTGTTCATTGGTTGTTTGTTGTGTTGTCGAGTTGGGGTTGTGTTCCTTGGTTGTTGTTGTGGTCCTTTGGTGTTGTGTTGTTGTTGGGTTATGATCCTTGGTGGTTGTGTTGTTGTTATAGTTGTGGGGTTGTGGTCTTTGGTTGTGGTGTTGTGGTTCTTGGTTTTTGTCTTGTGGTTGTTAGTGTTTCAGTGACCTCGACCAACAGACAGCACAGAATAGCCCGGAGTATCTGGAGTGGTTGGTAAGCACATGTTTTTTTTTTTTTTTTTTGTAGGTATAGGTCAATTGTCCTGCGTGTATGCTGTAGTGTGTAGAGGAAAGTGTGACTGGGGTGAGTTGGGCAGCTGGAGTGATTAGGTTTATGTTGGGGGGATTTAGCCAGCTTGTTTTTTTAGCTTGTGATCCCGCCACACTAGTTGTCACTAACACTCCGCGGACGTCGTGAAACTTGATGACTGTGTGAGGAAGCTTGGAGCCTTGACTTGAGTGTGATAACATCATAATTCAGTCATAATATGACTATTATAACATGCTTGTATCTCCGATGTGTGTCACATCCCTTCCTTCTGCTCTCTATCATCTCACTCAGTGCACTGAACACTGGATCAAGTAAGACTTTTTCATTTTTTATTACTGTATTGCATTTGATTGTTTTCATGTTTTATCATTGTGTTAAATTTATTGCAAAATTCCAATTAATTTTTTATTATGTAAATTGGTACTACTGCTTTTACGTACATACAGCAATGTTTTTACTGTCTCTTCTCCTTTTTCCTCAACAATATCATGACACGTAATAACTTAAAATTATTCATTCATTAATCCTCAAAAATATAAATGCTCCCTCCCTCTATCTCAAGTTAGCTGTATTTTATATTGAAATGCTTTATATTTTTATTTATTTTGTTGAATATGGTTATCATACAACTGTTCATTGTGAAGGAAAAATCATGTTACCGCAGTTTTTCTAGTAGGACACAGTAGGCTGTCTGATACAAATACAAACAAGATAATCGGTCAGTATTTGAGCGACAAATGACGCCAAATTTTCTTGAAAATTTTGTTCGAAAAATGGAATGTTCGACATAGGAAACGTTGGACAAATGAGGTACCACTGTGTATATATATATATATATATATATATATATATATATATATATATATATATATATATATGTCATATCACATCATCGTGATTCATATACATATATCGAGCTACAATGTCCTTTAATATCTAATTCTCTCTACCTCGGAATTAATATATTTTCATATATGCTTAACCGAAGGGGAATTTTTTCTCGATAATAGATTTACCTGTACTTGGGCGCGAACGCAGGTACATTAAAATCCAGGAACGTCAGGGAAGCTATACCACCCCACCACCGTGAGAGGCTTAAAGGTTTATGCCGTCTCTCACCTCAAATACTTTCTCGCGCTGAAGTATTCGTTGGTTTGGAGACAACATCAACCCGCCTCGACTCCGGTAGTGTCAGTAGCGCTTTTGACAGCACGCAGCATTTACATAAGTCATATCACATTACCGTGATTCATATATATATTGAGCTACAATGTCCTTTAATATCTAATTCGCTCTACCTCGGAATTAATATATTTTCATATATGCTTAACCGAAGAGGAATTTTTTCTCGATAATAGATTTACCTGTACTTGGGTGCGAACGCAGGTACATTAAAATCCAGGAACGTCAGGGAAGCTATACCACCCCACCACCGTGAGAGGCTTAAAGGTTTATGCCGTCTCTCACCTCAAATACTTTCTCGCGCTGAAGTATTCGTTGGTTTGGAGACAACATCAACCCACCTCGACTCTGGTAGTGTAAGTAGCGCTTTTGACAGCACGTAGCATTTACATAAGTCATATCACATTACCGTGATTCATATACATATATCGAGCTACAATGTCCTTTAATATCTAATTTGCTCTACCTCGGAATTAATATATTTTCTTATATGCTTAACCGAAGGGGAAATTTTTCTCGATAATAGATTTACCTGTGCTTGGGCGCGAACGCAGGTACATTAAAATCCAGGAACGTCAGGGAAGCTATACCACCCCACCACCGCGAGAGGCTTAAAGGTTTATGCCGTCTCTCACCTCAAATACTTTCAGCGCGAGAAAGTATTTGAGGTGAGAGACAGCATAAACCTTTAAGCCTCTCGCGGTGGTGGGGTGGTATAGCTTCCCTGACGTTCCTGGATTTTAATGTACCTGCGTTCGCGCCCAAGCACAGATAAATCTATTATCGAGAAAAAATTCCCCTTCGGTTAAGCACATATGAAAATATATTAATTCCGAGGTAGAGCGAATTAGATATTAAAGGACATTGTAGCTCGATATATGTATATGAATCACGTAATGTGATATGACTTATGTAAATGCTACGTGCTGTCAAAAGCGCTACTTTCACTACCAGAGTCGAGGCGGGTTGATGTTGTCTCCAAACCAACGAATACTTCAGCGCGAGAAAGTATTTGAGGTGAGAGACGGCATAAACCTTTAAGCCTCTCGCGGTGATGGGGTGGTGGTATAGCTTCCCTGACGTTCCTTCCTGGATTTTAATGTACCTGCGTTGCGCCCAAGTACAGGTAAATCTATTATCGAGAAAAAATTCCCTTCGTTAAAGCATATATGACAATATATTAATTCCGAGGTAGAGCGAATTAGATATTAAAGGACACTGTAGCTTGATATATGTATATGAATCACGGTAATGTGATATGACTTACGTAAATGCTACGTGCTGTCAAAAGCGCTACTTACACTACCAGAGTCGAGGCGGGTTGATGTTGTCTCCAAACCAAGTAATACTTCAGCGCGAGAAAGTATTTGAGGTGAGAGACGGCATAAACCTTTAAGCCTCTCGCGGTGGTGGGGTGGTATAGTTTCCCTGACGTTCCTGGATTTTAATGTACCTGCGTTCGCGCCAAGTACAGGTAAATCTATTATCGAGAAAAAATTCCCCTTCGGTTAAGCAATATGAAAATATATTAGTTATTTCCGAGGTAGAGCGAATTAGATATTAAAGGACATTATAGCTCGATATATATATAGGATATAATATTATATATATATATATATATATATATATATATATATATATATATATATATATATATATATATCTTATATCACATACCTAATATATATATATATATAAAGATATATATATATATATATATATATACTCATAGTCTGCATACTGAGTATTAAGTGTATTTTTAAAAAATTCAAAATTTGGTTCTACTCAAAATGATGCCTTGTGCAAAAGCACTTATACTGACTCAAGGGGGCATGCCTTCATGAACAGAAATAGTAAGAACCTTCATAGAAAACAACTAAAATTACTTTTCAAATGATTGAAGGAGCACTGACTTGCTCTGTGGCACTCGTTACATTAGTTACTACTAATCACAATAGCATTTTTATAGGGGTTCCAACTATTTGCAACCAGAAAACACTAATCCTAAATTATCACATAGGTACATGTATATGGTTGAAGAACTTAAACTAGCAACACTGAGTAACATTAAATGATGGAACACTGCAAGAAAGCAGTAAGCTCCCACTGAACTTGCAGGAATAATACCACAAGATTTGGCACTGACAGAATACATTGTGGGGCAATGTTGGACAACAGGAGGAGCCACACAACAGGGCAGTCTACACGAATCTGCAAAGCAGTCCACATTGTAACACAGAATACTAATGATGGTTAACTTACATACAGGTGATAAAAGGCAAAGTGAGAATTACACAAAATACTCTATTAATCAAAGCCTCAATATTACGGTAATGCAATGAAATCACTATTAGCAAAGTTGCACGCACTAATATTGTTTCAACACTTAATTCATATGAATATCACTATTGCTATAACTCACACGAGTCTCTGATGGAGATGGGAATAAGAATGGGACTATGAGAAAACACCTGGAACAGGGAATGAGTGCAAGGAACAGTATGGGTGAAGAGCCCACAGAACAACCTCCAATTTTAATTACCGTAGTCTGTGGACAGGACGAGCATAGATTGAGCTAGGGCGTCAGAGGAAGGTCCTCTGTCATATGCAGGGCTTCACCAAGGAATCAAAGGGAAGGCACTCCTCATCAGGCAGCGTTTCAGGAACTTCAGGAACAGTGACTTCGGTAGGCTGTAGGGACGGATGTTTAGACAGAGTCCGGTCAGGGAACAGTATTAGTTGAAGGGTAAGCTAGCCAAGTAGAACACCATCAAGACTCAAGTCGGAGATAGCAGCAGGCCGATACATCAGGCGTGACACTGCTTCAATTGCGATGAGAATGCAGGGCCAGGTAGGGTGTAATGCAGGACATACTACTGCAGGTGGTGGCTAGGGTAAAGTACCATTTGGTAGGCCAAGTCAGGCCATATTTATACCCAGTTTCGGGGAATCTGGAAGCATCCTGTCCAAAATGGATATATCTCTCCCAAAACTGGATTGATCATCTTGGATCTTTCATCTCTGCCGCTGATTCTGAAAGGTGTCATTGGACACCGGCAGAGGTGTGGAAAAAGGAGAACAATAGTGCTAGATTAGGTCGAGAGGCTCGGGTCAGTAGGCATGAATGCAGCTGTGAGGAGGTGGAGTCACGGATGCGGAAGGCTCAACAACAATGCCGAGAAAAAGGGTCGGGTAAAATGGGTAAGGGGTCAGGCCAGACAGACCTCACATGAGATGGTGTGAATTGTGGCAAGTGAAGGGCTGCTACCTGTTAATGGCTTCTGTCAAATTAGATCGGGGACTGTAATACAATGAAATACAATAGCAAAGGGGGCACAATTCCCTTGGGTGTCATGACCCTCTTCAGGATGTGGCAAACAGCAGGTAGCGATAAATCAAGTTTGACACGTCGTTAACACGAAATAAGGAATGTTTTCCAACTACGAGATGGTGTTTGGAAACAACAGAAAAAGAGACCGAGACAAAATTGTTCTCAGGCTTTCAACAACATCCCGGCCATAAAGGATCATGTTACAGTGTCTCTGACATGAAGCAGCAATTTCATTTTTCCTCTTATTCGAATTATACCTAATTCTCAACAAAATTCCCCTTAACGTCATTCCCTCTAAATGTTCAGTTTGGGCGAAAAAAAGGAGACCAAAAGGTAGCTCGTAGCAATGTATACTATATATTATTATATAGAATATAGATATATATATATACTATATATATATATATATATATATATGTATATTAAAAATATATTTTTAATATATATTTTAAGTGTATGGATGTATACTGTACATATAATAATTAATTAAAAAAACTATGATCTGGTCCAAAGTCGTGGCGAATATGCAACGTGTGCGGCTTATATGTATTGTGCTTATCAATTTTTGCTCCTACTGTTGAGTTCACGAGAAATCATGTTATCAGCATTTACTTTAGTAAAATTATTTACCTTATTTCCTTAATTTTTCACTGATCCTTCTCACACACACACACACACACACATATATATATGTATATATATTATATATATATATATATATATATATATATATATATATATATATATATATGTATATATATATATATATATATATATATATATATATATATATATATATATATATATATATATATATATATATATATATATATATATATATACATATATATATATGTGTGTGTGTGTTTGTGTGTGTGTGTGTTTGAGAAGGATCAGTGAAAAATTAAGGAAATAAGGTAAATAATTTTACTAAAGTAAAATATTGATAACATGATTGTGAACTCAACAGTAGGAGCAAAAATTGATAAGCGCAATATATATAAGCCGCACACGGTGCTTATCACCACGACTTTGGACCAGATCATAGATTTTAATTAATTATATGTACAGTATACATTCCACACACTGAAATATGTATTAGAAATATATTTTTTAACATATATATATATATATATATATATATATATATATATATATATATTAGAAAATGTTTTTTAAGTGTATGCGTGTATACTTTACATATACGTACATACAAAGACCATTCTGTATGTGTTGTGTTTGAGTGTTCTGTGGATATGTATGAGTGACCTCGATTTTTAAGTCTAATGAAAATTGTTTAAAATCTCTCCAGTGCCTCACTACCAAAACTTCTCATGAAATATAGACATGTGAAGAAAATTGCCAACCAAACTCACCTCCGATTCTTCCAAGCTCTTGTAATCTGAAGTAAGAAACTTTCCCTTGCTGCCATGGCTAAGGAAGAAAAACAGAGCTGAATCGATTTTCTTAAGTTTCTCCTCGTCTCTGAAGTTCTCCAAGACATTCAGCGTTGCTTCCTTTGTCAAGTTTTCTTCACATTGAACTTCGTAACCCATCTGAAAGCATACACAATAACAGACTATCTTTCCCACTGTAAGTCCTCCTCTCCTTCCTATTTGTATGTTTTTTTTTTCAAGAACTTATCCTCAATTCTTTAAACATGACCGAACTATATCTTAAACACTTGTATCCATTTTTTTCTGTTATACTAACTCGTTTATTACTCTTACATTCTTCCACATTTATCGCCCTTCCAGCTCTTCTTATATCACTCGTACAACTTATACAATTCATCGCTATAACTTCCACCTTCTTCCTTGTAATTCACATTCAGCACTTCAGTTCCACCGAGTAGAGCTGGTTCAACAATCCCTCCTACACATAATGTGCTACACCTCTGTATTGCATGCAATCCATTACTTCCTGAACATTAAGGGCATATTACTCCAGTACCTTTTCTTCTCCATCTAGCTACCATTACTCTTGGTTTTCCTTTTCCTATTCCCCACCATTATGTTTTTCACCAGCATTTCATCATTTATTCTCTCTAAATGACCAAACCATTAGAAAATTCTTGGATCCATCTGTTTTCAACTAGTGGTATTTTCCCATTTCTTCAGCATCAACAACGTAGATGTCGTGACACCAGTTTAAGCAGCCGTAGTTTCCCGTTTCTCACCTTTTTAATCTCTCTTGTTCCCCATACACTAGCAATTCCCATTTAATAATTACGCTACTGTTAAACTTCCTTCTATAGAAACTCCACTCGTGAATCTTTTCTTATATAGACACTGCCAACTCCCAGGCCTCCACATTTTTGTGACTGCATCTTCTGCCAGCAACCAATACATCTGTTCCCCAAACCAATGTGGATAAAAGTGTACTTTTTAGCGGACATGAGTTAAGCCCACACCATGAATACTATATAGGAGTGGTAGCTGCAGTACTTTGGCAAACTTGTTTGTCCCCACAGTCTTCTTGACAGTGCAAACACTTCCCTTGCCCTTCTTTGCATCTCTCAGAAAATCCTAGATGCAATCATTATTTGCGCACCCTGCCCTACAACTTTCATCTTACGAGGTGCCATAATAATCTGCTATTTCCATCAGTATTACATTAACCCAAATACTAATATATTTCAGCTGCTTTTCAAACTCTGACAAAGATACTACCTTTTTGAAGAGATCGGTCAAATAAACAGTGTCTGATTTGGCTCCCTGTCTGAAATTCTTGCCTTCAAATATATTATTAACAATCAAGACTTTTCCCCTTGGATGGCTGGTGTTCTTGTAAATCTTGCCGCTGGGTTGCTTTATCTCTCCGTATATTACTTTTGGTTTGATGACCTGGAAAATTAATAGTAAACCCATTAAATGATGCTTAAATTATATATTATGTATGTGTCATATGTATATGCTAACAATATTTTGGTTAATAAAAGTTATCCAGCACTGAATAAAAGAGATTGTCACCACTACTACTACTTGTACTACCATTACTAATAATTTAAACAACAAAAGCTGATAGCTTTCTGCAAGAAGAGATAGATTATATGTAAAAGCCATTTATTGTTCATTCACAAATGTCATTTAAGTTTACAATATGTTGGGAAGTCCACAGTAGCATACCCTTCCTGCCAATTCAGTGGACAGCACCCTGAAGTAAAGTTGAGTTAGGATAGGCTCCACTTTGGAGGGGTGCCGATCGTAAAAAATATTTGCCAAAAATACACTAATCAAGACAGGCTAATGAAATTATCAGGCATTATTAGCACTATAATAACGCATATTCTCTGTTAGTTTTATCATCCTACAGGGAAAATAAATGATTTCATGAAAAAAAAAAAAAAAATGTGATTCAGTGTCTCTTGTACAAGGGACCACATGGCGGTCGGTGAGAAAACTACAGTCTTGAATAGAAATTCGGTCTGACAGAATGTTGGTATATCCACCTGGAACATGTACATAATGTATTATCAAAATAGAACAGTAAATAAGCACGTAATAACAAAAAATAGAGCAACAACTTCAGCGAAAACATCGCCGATATATGCAATCGCAAAATTTTATAGTTTTTTTACTCTCAAAAATTGGTCTATTTCGTTTTCTATTGTTTTTTCTAAGATTATTTTGTTTCATCACAGAAAACAGCTTTAGGGTTATCAGGGGTAGCTAACTAATCTTTCAAGTTTCTTGTCCCAAGAAAAATCGCTTTTTTTTTCCGCTTTTTCTCGGTTTGGTTTTTTTTTTCGGGAAGGGGGGCGGTTGTGGGTATTCTTTGATTGTCCTAAATAATATAATTTTTAGAAGTTTTAGGCTATCAAGTGACATAATAACTACAAACTCTCAAAAGGTTTTGTCCCTAAATCGAGGTTTGAATTTTTTCTGAATATTTCTTCCTAGCTATTATCTCATTTGTCGGCGTGACTTTCGCTGAAGTTGTTGCTCTTTTTTTTGTTAATACGTGCTTATTTACTGTTTACTTATTGATAATACTTTAAGTGCATGTTCCAGGTGGATATACCACATGCCTACAGACCGAATTTCTATTCAAGAGTAGTTTTTTTACCGATCACCAAAATTTATTCCCTTTTGTACAAACGGGCACCGAATTTCACTTCTTTTTTTTTTTCATAAAATAATTTATTTTCCCTGTAGGATTATAAAACTCACAGAGAATATGCGTTATTATAGTACTAATAATGCCTGATAATTTCATTAGCTTGTCTTGATTAATGTATTTTTGTCAAATATTTTTACGATCGGCCTCCTACAAAGTGGGGTAGGACGATCGGCACCCCTCCAAAGAGGAGCCTACCCTAAGGGAAGGTTAGGAAATAGCATACACAACTCTTCTACTCTTTTGCCAAACTTACCTCCTGAAACTGAGATTCGTAAACGTCTGCTTCAGCTTCATCCTCCGCATTAAGAATACTACAGAGCTGACGATGTCCGCGCTTTTTGGCTATTTCTAATGGAGTGTAGCCATTTGCATTCCTCTCATCCTTCTTGCAAGAAATGTCTTTCACCAGTTCTTCTGCCGAGCGTATGGCATTATACTTTGCCGCCAGGTGAAGTGGGGTTGACCCATCTTTTGTCCTTTTATTGATAGAGGCTCCATTGTCGAGCAGACTTCTGACAACAGATTGATTATCATGAATGACTGCCAAATGTAGAGCAGTTTCACCTTCGTGAGATTCATTATTTGGTTTTGCACGGAAGGCAATCAACTTTTCTACTACATCTATGTGTCCTCGAAGGGATGCTACCATTAGAGGCGTGTAACCATCATTGTCCACGGCTTCCACATTAGTAGCCTGTCTGTTCAGAAGAACCTGCACTAAGGACAGGGAACCCTTGGCAGCTGCAACATGGAGTGGCGTAACGTATTTTGAGGTGGATTTGTTGACGTCACCCCCATCATTGAGAGCACTTTCAAGATCTTCAACTTTTCCAGAGAGTAACGCTGTGATCATTCGCTAATGACAGAACAGAAGGATGGATGTTATTGGTGATACTTTTTTCTTTGTACATTAAGTTCTTTTGTGCTATTGCCTGGGTAAATTATCATTACTATATTACAGTAGTGAAACCTAGCATAAAAGTGTTTAAACACCAATTTGGACAACAAATATTATTTAAAGATTATCATATATAACACAAGAAACAAGCTTTCAGCCAAGAACGAATGTAAAGTATCCCAGTTTTCTCCTAGACACACAGCAGAACTCTGATAAAAGAATCTGATTAACAATCTCTTCACCCTAGAAATACAACAGATTTTAAAAGTAATTCGTATTTTTCCTCAGGGGCGTCATTTGGGGGTGGGGGCAACTGTCCCCCCAAGAATCAAGTTGGCCCCCCCAGCCCCAACTTGCTCCCACAACCTTAACTTGGGCCCCCTCACCCACTAACTTCCTAGAAGTAACAGCATGTTTTCATTTTAAATGTGCAATCATAAATATGTGAAATTTTTCGGAAATACTACGTTTCTTGATCCTTGTCTGTCTACTAGGCCCTGTTTTTCCTAACTTACAAATATGAAATTCTTTACATAAGATTTGCTTGCAGCATGAGCTGGAACGGCTGTTTAACTTTCAAACAAGATAGTTAACTACTTATGGTAGGGATGGAAGCCCCGCCCATTGACTACTTATGGTAGGGATGGAAGCCCCGCCCATTGACTACTTATGGTAGGGATGGAAGCCCCGCCCATTGACTACTTATGGTAGGGATGGAAGCCCCGCCCATTGACTACTTATGGTAGGGATGGAAACCTCGCCCATTACTACTTATGGTGGGGATGGAACCCGCCCATTGACTACTTTGGTAGGGTGAAGCTCCGCCATAGACTAATTATGGTAGGGATGCGAGACCAACCATGACGACTATTATGTAGATTGGAGCCCCGCCCATGTGACTACTTATGGTAGGGGATGGGAAGCTCCGCCCATAACTAATTATGGTAGGGTGAAAGCTCCGCCTTGACTACTTATGGTATTGATGAAGCCCACAACCCATTGCTACTTATGGTAGGGATGGAACCCCGCCCATGACTTACTTATGGTAGGGAGATGGAAGCTCCCCCCATTGGTCTACTTATGGTAGGGATGAAAGGCCCCGCCCATTGACTACTTATGGTAGATGAAGCTCTGAAAGGTATCTTAGGTGGGTAACTCCGCCATTGACTACTTATGGTAGGGATGGAAGCTCCGCCCATTGACTACTTATGGTAGGGATGGAAGCCCCGCCCATTGACTACTTATGGTAGGGATGGAAGCCCCGCCCATTGACTACTTATGGTAGGGATGGAAGCCCCGCCCATTGACTACTTATGGTAGGGATGGAAGCCCCACCATTGACTACTTATGGTAGGGATGGAAGCTCCGCCCATTGCCTTCTTTTGGTAAGGATGGAAGCTCCGCCCATTGACTACTTATGGTAGGGATGGAAGCTCCGCCCATTGACTACTTATGGTAGAGGACCCCCCCCTGGAAGCCCGCTTGACCCCTTACTACGGTATTGACTAGCCCCGCCCATTGACGGGTAGTTAGAGGGTGGAAGCCCCCGCCCATTGACTACTTATGGTAGGGATGGAAGCCCCGCCCATTGACTACTTATGGTAGGGAAGGAAGAAGCTCCTGCCCATTGACTTATGGTAGGGAATGGAACCCCCGCTTGACTAGGTAGGGTAGATGGAACCCATAATCCCATTGCTCTTATTGGTGGGATGGAGCCGCCCATTGCTACTTATGGTAGGGATGGAAGCCCCGCCCATTGACTACTTATGGTAGGGATGAAGCCCCGCCCATTGACTACTTATGGTGGGATGACCTTTCATTGCCTACGGGATTGACTCAACCCAGCCTTATGGTAGTGGGATGGAAGCTCCCGCCCATTGACTACTTATGGTAGGGATGAAGCTCCCCGCCCATTGACTACTTATGGTAGGGATGGAAGCGCCCGCCTCATGGAACTTCACTTATGGTAGGGATGAAGCCTGCCCATGAACTACTTATGGTAGGGATGGAAGCCCCGCCCATTGACCACTTATGGTAAGGATGAAAGCCCCGCCCATTGACTACTTATGGTAGAGATGAAAGCCCCGCCCATTGACCACTTATGGTAGGGATGGAAGCCCCTCCCATTGACTACTTTTGGTAGGGATGGAAGCTCCACCCATTGCCTTCTTTTGGTAGGGATGGAAGCTCTGCCCATTGACTACTTATGGTAGGGATTTAAGCCCCGCCCATTGACTATTTATGGAAGCTCCGCTCATTGACTACTTATGGTAGGGATTGAAGCCCCGCCCATTGACTACTTATGGTAGGGATGGAAGCTCTTCCCATAGACTAATTATGGTAGGGATGGAAGCCCCGCCCATTGACTACTTATGGTAGGGATGGAAGCCCCACCCATTGACTACTTATGGTAGGGATGGAAGCCCCACCCATTGACTACTTATGGTAGGGATGGAAGCCCCGCCCATTGACTACTTATGGTTGGGATGGAAGCTCTGCCCATTGCCTGGTAGGGATGGAAGCCCCGACCATTGACTACTTATGGTAGGGAATGAAGCCCCGCCCATTGACTATTTATAGGTAGGGGATGGAAGCCCCGCACCATTGGACTACTTATTTGGTAGGATGGAAGCTCCCCCGCCCATTGTTTCCTGGGTAGGGATGGAAGCCCCGAACCATTTGACTACTTATGGTAGGGATGGCAAGCCCCGCCCATTGACTCCTTTATTTGGTAGGGATGGACAAGCCCCGCCCATTGGTACTACTCTTATGGTAGGGATGGAAGCCCCGCCCACTCATCAGTAAGCACTCCACGGCCCCTCTGCCTTTTAGCCCAGATATCAAAATGAGGGTTACTTAAAAAAAACTTGAAGTTTGTTCCTAAATGAATACAAACCTTCGGCCTTTGCAAAGGAGACTTCCCCTTTGGTTGATGGATTCTGGGTAAATCTCTGAATAGACTGGAAGCTCTGCTCAACTGCACCTCTCTTCCTGGGCCCAAATTCATAAAACTCTGCTCAGTGCTAAGCCTAGTGTGGAACTAAATCGGGAGTTGGTTGGTTACTAAGCTAGTCTCGTGCTAAATGCTATTCATAAAACCCCACTAAGATTTAGTTGCTTGCTAAGCTCCTTACTAAGTTAGCATTGATCAAGGGCCGCTCTCACTCCTTAGCATGCAACTAAATCAATTAGACACTTGCCACAGACGTTAAGGCATGGCTAGAAGTATCTTAGAATTAGTGGAACTTTGCTATACTTTTATATATGGTAACATTTGATATTCATTACTTACAATTGTGGCTGTACCAGATATCTCTGTTGGCCACATATTAGAATCCACCTCTATTCAATACCATAAAACACCAATGAAGGAAAACGGTATAAATTATAAACATGCACTTCACATTGCATTATGGATATCTAATTTGCTCACTATCATAATCATCTAGGATAGATTCTTCCACATCTTTGTAGACTGATTTCCTGGCAGCCGATTCTATTCCTCCCGTCTTACCTGTAAAACCTGGGGTCTCCTCACACAATTGAGGATCTTTGGCTGAGCAGCATTGGGTTCATTAGGAGGTTTACCGCCTCCTGTCAGTTTCTTAATTTTCTATGCTTCCATTAAGCAGTCTTTGGATTCGCTTTTCAGTTTCGAAAGTTGATGTTTTAAGTCCTACATCTTTCTCTCGATATGCGGAAATCTAGCTAAAGGTTGGGCTAGCAATGAATCCCATGCATCATTTTTTTTCCTGTTTGTATTAACGTCTTTGAACTCTTCGTATTCATCAACGAAGAAAAGGCTTTTCTTGGGAACATTACTACAGATACGTGCTACAAACAACACTAATGCGAGCAAATCCCCCAACCTCATTCAAGCAAGGTCTCCCTGGCGTGTCATATGGAGGAAATAATCGATGATAAAGTCAGGAAAATGCTAATTAGTAGGCTACTAGCTAGCGAGGTTGTTATCAAGTTGTTATGACTACCAATTTAGTTGGCTACTTCTTAATTGGATGCTTAGTCCTAGCTGCCAACTAAATTAGTAACGTTTTATGAATTTGGGCCCCGGACTCCAAGAGCAACGGAAGGAGTCCATCTATCAGACTTCTGGGCCTTTTGAATAAATGAATTTGTCTTATTCATTCAAAAAAGGCTTGAATGAACCGATAGTGTCGTAGAAAGCAGGCTAAGATAACCAACAAGTTTGTTTAATTGTCAGCCCCTCTCTCCCCAGAGAGGGGACGACGTTGCATCTAGCAATCTACAGTACTCTAGATCAGAGGTGGGCAACTTGTTGCTCGCAAGCTCCCTCCTGCTCTTTGATGGTCTGACAGTGCCCTTCAGGGGAAGTGAATTGAGTGCTCGCGATCACTGATGCAAGAAGTTTCATGATTAAAAATTTATAAATAAATACAATTTCGTTAAACTGTGAGGGTGCCGATAGACAAAAATGCCCAACACCCAGCACCTACATACCACTGAAAAGAAAAAATTATTTTTTTGCTCTCAAACGTCCATTGAGTGCACACGCACGCACACACACACACACACATATATATATAGATATAGATATATATATATATATATATATATATATATATATATATATATATATATATATATATATATGTAAAATATACATATATATATAGTATATATATGTATATATATATATATATATATATATATATATATATATATATATTCATATATGAAATTGTAATAGCCACAATGCCCTCTTAACTTCTCAAATTCTTTGCTCTTTTTCGATACAAGCGTATCCAAAAAATGGCAAAGAATTTGAGTAGTTAAGAGGGCATTGTGGCTATTACAATTTCATATATGAATACTATATATATATATATATATATATATATATATATATATATATATATATATATAAAGTAGAAAATCTGGTTTAGCCAAATAAAATTATAAGTACATTGGCTATGTGTTTTTCTGATATCTATAATTACATTTCCATGCAGTATAAACCTACTGTGCTTCACTGTGATGAAATGGAAAGAGATTTGCTTCTAATAGGTCTCTTTAAGAAAATAGAAAAGAAAAATAAATTTGCAAACAAATTTGTTCCTCCTTAACATTTACAAGTTTTCGTCAACACGAAGTAAGACATCTGATATGAAAATTATGTTAATCTACCATTTAAAAAGGATTACGAAAAAAGAACGTTTGTTGCTCTCGTCTTGAAAAACAAACACTAGGTTGCTCATGATGCTTAAAAGGCTGCCCACCTCAGCTCTAGATTATAGACAGGGTAGTCAATTATCTAGACTCACCTGCATAATATACCAGTCTTTTTGTTTGTTTGTTTGTTTGTATGGTGTTTTTATGTTCCATGGAACCAGTGGTTACTAAGCAATGGGACCAACTGCTTTACGTGACTTCCGAACCACGTCGAGAGTAAACTTCTATCACCAGAAATACACATCTCTGACTCCTCAATAGACTGCTCGAGAATCGAACTCGCGGCCACCGAGGTGGCACGCCAACACCATACTGACTGCACCACTGAGGCGCTTACCAGTCCAACATGCAACGACTCGCCACCTGCCTCTCTGCCCTATGGGAGAAGAATGCAAAAAAAAAAAAAAAAAAAAAAGAAAAGGAAGGAGGTCATTCACTCACACACTCTCTCTTTTGCAACCAACTGTAAACCTTAGGCGAGATGCTACCTGACCCTCTATGAGAGCCAGGTGAGCTACACAACTTGTTGAGAAACTATCACAGGACCTAAGAAAAACATGTCCAAGGACTTATGGGCATGTCCCAAAGGTAAAAGGCTGTGAATGTGGTTTATCGAGACCACACTCCTTCCCTTAATACCTGTGGAACCAGAATGCAAGGGGTGGTCCAATGCCCCTAACTTCACGAGCTCTCACCCGGAATGTACTCCCATCCACCTTATCAGACGTAGAGTACGCCCACTTGATCGTCTCACAAAGCTAGAATGAAATCGTGTTCTTGGACACCTCTTTCCTGGTCATCGACACTCAGGCCTGAATTGCTGATTCCTCTTAAATAGTACCACAGCACCCTAACTGGACACAGTAGCATCTCATCGTCAGCACCACCAACACAGTCCTCTAGGGAGGGGCATCAGGGACTGATGGATTCTGAGTCTTCACTACGAATTTTGGGACAGTCCCGAGCATGACAGATCCCCATCCCTTTGAGTGCTTAATATCGAAGGAAAGACCATGAAGTTCGCCAATTCCTTGCCAATGTCAGGCCAAGCAAGAACACACTTGAGGGTCAAATTCCTGTCAAACAACTCTTATAAAGGCTCATAGGGCAAACGTATCAGGCTCTGTAAAAAAAGTCACATCCTGCTCATGGGGCTGTCCTGTGAGGGCAAGACTATTCGAAGCTTCTCAACAGCATAGAGATCCCCCACAAGGAAAAGAGATCAATGCCTTTCAAGCGAAGGTTTTGGCCCAGGGCAGACCTGGCCCTTAATAACTGAGATGGAGAGAAACTTCTCATGGCAAAGAAAGACAAGAAAGTCTGCTACCTGCTGAAGAGTAGCTCTGACCAAAGAGATACCCCATTGAAGACACCAACCACAGAAGACAGCCCATTTCCCCTGGCACACAGCCGCAGAGGATTTACGAATATATCCAGACATCTCTCTTGCTGTGAGGCAAGAAAAGCCTCTCGCTCGCAAGAGATGCTAGATAGTCTCCATCTGTCAAGTGACAGTGTCTCCATAGTCTAGTGATACCTCTACATGTGGTAGCAAAGCAGATTGTGCCATGTGGAAATCTCTATTGGCACCTCAGAAAGCAGAGCTAGTAGGTCCACATACCCTTTGGCATGTAGTCCCTTGGCAGCCACCAATGTCATCCTGAGATTCGGGGTGATCATCACACTGTTGATCAGCTGTCCAACAGACAAAATGGAGGAAAGACATAGGCCTCAAGATTATCCCGTGGGTATTAGAAGGCTTCTTCTAATGCTACCCATGGGCCTGGGATGATAAAGTAGAGCAACGTTAGAGTCCTGTTGTGTTGGGTTGCGAAGAGGTCCATCGTTGGAAGACCCCAAAGGTTGAACAATCTTTCCACAATGTCTGGGTGCAGAGACCAGTCTGTCCCTATCACCTAATCCTGACAACTGAGCTCCTGCCACCACTTTGTTCCCCAGAATGTCCCTGGCTGACAGCTCCACCGAGTGTGCTACTACCCCCTGCTTGTTGAAATATACCATTACCATGGTATTTTCGCTCATCAACATCACAGAGTGCCCCATCACTCGATCCTGAAACTCTTGAAGAGCTAAGAGAGCCATCTTGAGTTCCAGAAGATGTCTGTCGTTCTGGTTCCACACACACAAGACCAGCAACTCTTTCAGGTGTGCTGCTCATCCCTCAGTGTATACATCCGAAAACAGAAGCATCTCAGGAGGGGGAGTGTCTAAAGGCACTCCTATTATGACTTATGAGGTTCCTGTCATCTAGCCACCAGGCTAAGTCCGGTCTCACTTCCTCTGAGAAAGGAATCCGAAAGAATGGAGAGTCCCTTGCCAGAGACCAGAACCCCATCATTCTCCACTGAAGGGAACAAAGGTGAAGCTGTCCATGAGGGACCAGCTTCTCCGAGGACGACAGGTGACCAAGAACGACTTGCCACTGTACTGGTTTCTCTTGTCAAGACAGGTACAACTGTTCTGCCTCTCTGACCTAGCTGATACATGAGTCTGAATGGAAGACTTTTGCTGCTGGTGTATCTATTAGCATGCCCAAGTACTTTATCCTTTGCTAGCCAATCGTCGAGATACCTCAGAAAATGTATTCCATCTGAATGGGCCCAAGTTTATACAAGGGTAAACACTTAAGTGAACACCTGGGGAGTAGTTGAGAGTCCAAAACATAGTGCCCTGAACGGGAATACTGTCTCCCTGAGGATAAAGTGGAGGTACTTTCAGTAGGACTGGTGGATGGGTATTCAAAAATATGTATCTTTCAGATCCACCAAAAGCATGAAGTCAAGTTCCCAGATGGCAGTGAGTACTGAGTGCGCTGCATCCACCTTCAACTGAGTCTGATGAACGATTCAGTTCAGGTGGAGAGATCTATGACCAGCCTCCATCCACTTGTCACTTTTTCTATGAGAAAGAGACGCCTGTAAAATCCCGGAGACCAGTCCATCACGACTTCTACAGCACCTTTCTTCGGCATTGTGTTCATCTCCCCCACAGGGCAAGATCCTTTAGCACGCCAGGAACATGCATCTGGAAGTGCACCAGATCTTTCGTAAGTGGTGATGGGAACTCGAAGGGAAGTAGATATCCTACCCAAAGGACATCTATTACCCAGGTTTTCTCTTCATATTGCTACCATGTTGCCCAGTGGCTCGACAGGCACCCGCCACCAATGACAACACGTGAGGAGGAACGACACCCCTAGCATCTGCCTCCCTTCTTCTTACTCTTGTCTCCTCTCCCAGGCTGAGAAGGGAGTTTTAAAGAGCACTGCTGAGCACCCTTCTTGGCACGGGCAGAAGAAGACTGGGTATTCCTGTGAGGGCCCTTGGAAGCCTAGGACTTCCTAGAGCCCAAGGAGGAAGGGCCAGCCTGACCTGGAGGTCTTGGCCATTACCTGGTAAACAAAACAGTCGTTATTCTCTGTTCTCCATCTGTCCACCGCAGCATCCACTTCTCTAAGGAAGAGGCAAGTGGGACCCAGTACCAGTCCTTTCCTAAGAGTCAAGGCTGACTCAGAACCAAGAAACCTGGTGACTCAAGTCAAGACAGCATCTCTCCTCTTAAGCATCAGGTTAGTCCACAGGTTAGCTGTCTGGTGGCCTAGGTAGGAGTTGGCCCTACTTCCAGACAACATCAGTCTCTTAAACGTGGCATCCTCTTTAGAGTTATGAGAGCCTGAAGAGGAAGAGGAAGCAATCTTTGCCAATGACAGGGACCACAGATCAATCCAGGAAACTGTCTGCAACGCTACCATAGCAGTTGATTCCAGTGCTGCGCCTCCTGCTGCAAAAGGGAGACTCTCTCTACATGGAGGTGGTCCAGCAACAGACCCAGGTACAGGTGAACTAGGTCCAGGTCAACCTGTTTAGTCAGCAATGGCTTCTTCAACGGAATGTAGTATCTCTTCTGGTGATTGAGAGGAGGAAGTGTCTTGCATGAACAGCTAGACCTAAGAGTATTCTCTAGCCCAGACACAAGAATTCACCTGGTCTAAGACCCCTTCAGTATGTCCTGACCATGGCAAGCCCATTTAGGCTTTGAGTTCCTTTTTAGATTCCCAAAAGGCTTTGAGGGCTGATAAACTGTCCACAGGACAGCCATGGTCTCTTCCTTGAGATTGTTATACTGACAAACCAAACGATTTCTGTGTAGGTGCTCTGCAACTTGGGGGTGTCAGAGTCCCGGGGAACAGGACCCTCAAGCCCTTCCAGATCATGGTCTTCCCAGGTTACACTCCCTGTAGGAGAGAGACACTCACCAGAACCCCCTGGCAATCTCTCCACCACTCAAGCACATGACAAGTCCAGTCCAAGGACCATACCCAGAGTGTAAGCTTCTGTGGACAGGCTGAGACGGGAAAGTTAATATTCCCAGCCCCACACCATAGGCCTGTCCGACTCCTAGTAAACCCCAAAAAGGTGGAGGAGCTAGGTGATGGATGCCTAACACCCTTCATGGAGCTGCCAGGTGCCGAAGCCCCAACAGGTGAGGAAGGCTGTAGGCAGTCATCTACCTGCAGTGATGATGGCTGTACAGGTCAAGGAGAGCATTCTTGTTCATGTGAACGTGAATGGGAGCTGTCCCGAAGACATTCTACTATCTTCTTAGAAGTTGGGAGCTCTACAGGAGAAGAAGAATGGATGGGGACCTCCTCTTGCCTCTCCCAAGTAAACAGACTGGGACGGTGGCACCGTTTCTTGTAACATGCAGGGGGTGAGAGAGTGCCTGCATGCTTGGAGGTCACTCTCTCTCATTAGGCCGGGCCTGGGTCCCCTACCAGGACCAGAACCAGCGCCACGGGGGTCTGCAGAACCCAGTGCAGCAGTTGCTCCCTAAGTCCTTAGACAGGGTGGGAGTGCAAACGAGAGAACCCTTAGCCTTTTCCGTGGAAGAAGGCTCACCATCAGAAGCCCTTTGGAGACTTCCTACAGCTGGGGAAGGCAGCCTTCCTATTCCTCCACTTGCTAGCTTTGGGAGAAGGGGAGGAGCCGGTAGTACAAAATGAAAATGATGACAAAGAAGACTTCTGACTCCTCTTCTTCACCTCTTTTCACATTCCTGGTAGGCCTTGGAAAACAGAGAGGGGAAAAAGATGTTCCCCCAGGAGGAGGAAGTCAGAGGGAACATTTGAGGGCACACTACTAAAGTCAAGGTCTTAGGAACCACCGCCATGGTGGTACTTGATCTGGTAGACATTGTGACAGTAGACATTGTCACGATCAAGGAAGCAGCAGTGATGGGTTTTAGGGGGGTGGCCACCACTAGAGACCCTCCAGTGCAGGATCAATCCCTCCATAAAAGGCACCCCAGGGAGGCCTAGGGAGGACCATAACTCCCTAAGCCCTTCTGGCTCTGCCACACCTGCAACACATGCTGGGTTAAAAGGGGCACTCTCCCTTCATCCCATGGGGGAAATTCCAACCCCCTCCCCTGAGCAAACAGTCCACCGCCAAAGAATCATAGTGGACAACCAGCCAACTCTCTACTGACAAAGTAGTAGGAGAGCACTCCCTTAGGAGTGGTAACAGCTGGGGGCAGGAAAAATCCAGAGAAAACCTCGGTGTCACCGGTGGCATATTGCAATCCAGTGACACCTGGGAAACCCTCCTTTCTCTCCTCCTTTTCCAGGCAAACTGCACCCACTGTTCAGATGGCCAAACACGACACTGCGAACAACGACTTGATTGATTACACATATGTGTCCTGCACAAAGTGCACAGGGTATGAGGGTCAATCTCAAGAGGAGAGGAACCGATTGCAGGGTCTGGTAGTGCCAGGGCAATGCCTCATGGCACAGTCTCTCTCCATAGGCTCAGATAAGTTGTGGGTTTCAATTATGTATAAGCAAAACAACAACAAACACCCATATAACAAATACAACAAACAAAAGAAAGGAAAGGTCAAACGGTCAGTCGAGCAGAGATGTCTACACTTGACGGCAGCCAAAAGTAAAGTGGAGTACATACCGGTACCGACACTTGGGCGGGCTTCCATCCCTACCTTCAGTAGTTAACTACCTTGTTTGAAAGTTAAATAGTCATTCCAGCTCGGGCTGCAGGCACATCCTATGCAAAGACTGAAGGTTTGTATTCGTTTAGGAACTGACAAATCTATACTTCCCTGTAGAGGGGTAGTGTCTCACACAGTGCACTTTATGCATTACTAAAGGTTCTATGTAATGTCCTTTTGGTCCCTTGCTGCAACCCCTTTTATTCCTTCTGCTGTACCTCCATTCACATTCGCTGTCATCTAACAATAATTATTTCACAGTGCAACTGCGAAGTTTTCCTCCTGTTACAACTTTCAAACCTTTCTATCTACTCTCAATTTCCTTTTAAGTGCTGAATGACCTCATAGGTCTCAGCACTTGGCCTTTGGCCTAAACTCTATATTCCATTCCATTCCATTTTTAGAATTTAGACATTCATTTATTGCTTGATGCAGTCTGGCTGTTTGTAGACCTTCACATAAGTCAGTAAAAGAAAATGTGATTCATAGAATAACATTCTGTACTTACGTATACCATAAATTTTATCAGCCTATTTCCTATGTAGTATGTTTTGAGTGCAATGCTTTTCTCATAAAATTTCAAAACTGATATGAATTGCATGTAGTACTTTTACCTTCCATTATTAAACCAATTTCACTATACTATATTATCAACGTATTAAAAAACATTACCAAAATTCTGTTGAGAAAAAGTAATACTGGCACATTGTTAATGATGAAGTATGTGGCATCAGTTTCAAAATGATGCAATTATTACACCACTGTAGTGTTTCCAGAAATAAAGAACAAAGCTGATTAGATGACATAAAACATTTGCACTCTACTGAAAATTATAGGTAGCAGGAGTTGTTAACCAGTAACTCAATATGTGGTTTACCACTTCTGTAACTGTCATTATATGCAGGTAACAACATTCATGACATTCCATACCTTATCAATATCAGTCTCAGCTGCTTCAATCAAGTTGAGACGACAAGCTAGCTCATGATGGCCCTCCCTAGTTGCCACTTCTGCAGGCGTTTCTCCTCCCTTGTTCTTTGCTTGTAGAGTCTCCCTTTCAAAGGTAGGATGGTTTATCAGTGCTTCTGCTGAGAGACTGTTACCAAACTCTGCTGCTAAATGAAGAGGTGTTGAATTGTCCTCCGATGTCTGAGCGTTCATGTCAGCACCAGCATCCAGCAAAGCAGTGGCTGTGCCAGAACCATTTTTGTTCATAGCCAGATGCAGCGCCCTTTCTCCAGAGGTTCCTCGAATTATCTCGATATCAGCATCATAATGCAGCAGCTTTCTTACGATGCCCTCATGCCCATTAAGTGATGCCACCATTAAAGGGGTAAATCCTTGATTATTTTGGGCATTTATCTCTGCGTTGTGCTTCAGGAGGTGATCCACGATGATGATGACATCCTCAGAGTCTCTGTCGTAGGCTGCAGTGTGAAGAGGTCGTCCTCCAAGCCGACCTGAAAAATTGGCATTAGCTCCATTTTCAAGGGCTCGTAGAACACCAACCTCATCCCTCTCCATTATAGCCGCCAAAAGCTGTAAATGATAAGAAAATGCTGTGACCTAACCATTATATAATCAGTTTCATTTACTAATGACAATGAAACTGCTTTGCATTTCTCAGCCAGATTCTCCCCCCTTGATTTTGTATCATATTGATCTCTATGTATTGTTTCATTAGTAGGTTGAACAGCAAGGCTTATGTAAGCAGACAAAAATAAATCCACCCTTGTGTTGATGAAAACATTGTGCTTTCACCTTCCACTACAGCTTGAATCACAGTTTGAACAATTCTGCCTGAAAATCAGTCTAATCTGCTCCACTTCAATCACAGAAATGGCAATAGGCTTGTGTAAATCTGGATACGCAGTGTTAAAATTTATCAGGTTTCAATTATTTCAACTCATGTTGTCTTTTACAAGCACTTCATTTGAATGTTAGATTTCAGTGTCGTTCATACCTTCCCAAATGCCTCCGTGTTATTTCACAATTGACCTTCAATCAGTTTATGCTCTTCCACTTCCTTTCGGCACCAATGGCACACGAACATTGGTAAATGATCAGGGAAAAAAGGTCTAATATGTAGCCAGAGTACCTTTAAAGAATCTGAACGGGTTGGATCCACTACAATAAGTCATAGATGTTCAGATAAATTTCAAAATAAATCAGGTTTCTCCCAATCAAGCATTTTTTAACATCAAACTTATTCACTTTATCTGTCACTATTCCAACTGGCTGCCTAACATTTTTTTTTCTTCATACAAACTTACCTGTGCTGTTGTGTCACCCATAGCTCATAGATGCTTAGTACTGGCTCTCTTCAGGTAAACTAAGGCTGCTTTACGATTTGGCCTGCTTCCTCTCTTCGCTTATCTGATAAGAGATAACTGGCCCATATGCATACAGTGAATTTCACCAATAAATTGCATGATGTTATTTGGTTGCATGAATATGGAAGAGTATCTTTTATGAGAATCTGAGCCACTACCCCTGCTATTGCAATTACTCCTAATATCTGCAATTTATGTAAAGGTAGCCAGATGGTCAATGAATTGCTAACATTCATTGTAACAGGACTAACAGATCACCTTTCAGAGAAAAACACAGAACAAAGATAAGCACTCCATGATATCTAGGGAATGCTTATCTTTACTTAATCCCAAAGAAGATATGCAGCCCTCAAGAGAATGCAGTGAAATCTAATATGTATATTCGTAGATATTACTTGTTAACCTAGGATCCTGAACTTGCCTAAATTTCTATAGCGGTAGAGGCATGCATCTGAATTTACAGAATTTTAGGGCTGAATTTATATATTAAAAAAAGTAAACGACAAACAGAGCCGCATAATCCTACCTTTAGGTTGAATATAGATTCGTGCACTTCCATGCTTCCATCATTTTCACACCATTAGCAATGTATAAATGTCTATTAGTCAATATTGTAATCAATATTGTTATCGGTTTTAAAATTGTTATCTGCTGCTTACCTATACCTGCAGCCCCAACCTCTGCCAGAGGTGGCTCCTCTTCGTCAGACAGTTCGACTGCCGCCCCAAAAACGTTGGGTTTAACCCCCAGTTAGTCACAAGCTGCCGCCTCGAATGCTAAGAATTTTGTTTTCAAATCCTCCAATGACATAGACTCACTTGCTGACTGATACAACTCTCTTTTCAGCATGGGTCTATGTAGGGCAACCATGAACTTTCTACCAAGAATATACTCTGCTAAATCTATAGAACATGACAGGCACTTAAATCTGCAGTCAATTGCCTGTTGTAGACACTTATTGTAGCAAACTTTAGTGGATTCCTCTGCTGACTGATGGCTACAAAAGAACGTGTCCCATAGCACAGCCTGGTTAGCTGACAATGTCACTAGCTCCTGTATTGTATCCAGCATAGCAGAGGGTATCATCGCAAATATTTTGTCTGATGATACCTTTACATCCAAAGCACTCTACAATTCAGCCTCGCACCAGAGATGCAGGTGCATGACGACTTCCATTCCCACCTATTTGTTCAGGTGAAGCCAACACTCTACCAACCTCCTCCAACTTTGGAATGAGACATGTCTAACTTGCACTTCTCAGGCACTGCTGCTGCTGGGGTCCTGCCTGACACAGGAGACTGTGGAGGTACAGAGGTGTTCCCTTGAAGTACTGATAACTGACGTGCCAGTACCTCAATCACTGCTTGTTGAGACTGCAATGCATGTGAGATCCTGCCGGCTCCTTCTACTGGGGCAGCTGGCAAGTTTGCAGACCTTCTTGTGGCCGTGACCCTTCACAAATGCCAACTCATCTTGATTAAGTCCTTGCTTCTTGATTGTCACTGCACCATGTGAGGGCTAGAGAAAGATAGCTAGCCTCTGAAACTTTATTAGTCCATACAGAGTTCAGGACAATATTGGATACGAAAGATCCTTACCAGCAAGGCACACTCCCCCCCTCCAACATATTGTATACTCTTAAGAATACGGCTAGCCCATACATATACAAAGTTACAATATGGTGTAGTTCCTCCCTTGAGAGAAATAAGTATTGATGATATTAATCATTGCTTGTGCTTCCTGTCGCGAATTTTGTGAATTAGTGATGCTTGTGGCTTGGATGTTGCGAGCCGATAGCAAGATCCCAGGACAAAACTACTGCTACACAGTGGAGGGGTTGGAATTTATTACAAAAATAGAATTTAAAACACTTCAACAATGAATTTCTAAGCAGAACAAATCACTGCAACAGTGCCTGTCATTGAAACTTAAAATGAAACACTCGTTCTGGAAGAAATCATGTAGCACATGTTTTTGACTGAAATTTCCCAAGTGCATGGAAACCTAAATTTCACGAGTCTAAAGAAATCGTTACAAAACACATCCAATTGGATTACTAGTTGAATACTAACACGGTTTCACTACTATCAATAACTTGAACTCCATTATAAGACGGATGGAATCAGATAAAGTTTCATGTTACACATGTCCCTATACTATTACCCAGCTATATCAGAGGAGAAGAATTTTCGCCTACCTGAAGTTATTGGTGCTCTGGGAAAGAATGACTCCTCGCTTGAGAGTCAGCCTTGGTGAAGCCAAGTTAGGACTAGTTGATCACGCATTACGTTTCATATTTTATTCTAAGAACTAAAAATTAATACAATTACTAAAATTTGACTCAAGATTCATATGGCAGTACTTAAATTTGATTCTTTCAGATGGTTCTTGCAAATTTTAGCATTTTCACTGCATGCCATTCCTTTGTCTCCCAAATCACATACATTGGTTATTTTGGCAATTCTTTGCTACAACAAGGTGATATTTCAATAGCAAAATTCCTCTTCTTCTCCTCTGATCAGGTTGCAGAACTAAGCTTATATTAGCACCAGTTATTTTACGAGGACACAACATTGTAAGTAATTACATAATAAAAATATGGAATGTTATTCCATATATATAAAAAACTAAAACTAAAGAGGTCAACCAGATTGCTTGCAGGAATGTGATCAGACCAGAGACGATAAAGTATGCTAAGATGACGTATACAATAAAGTAGGCTAAGATGACATGCTGTCACCTGTGGTCCTTCATTTGTTTTGAAAACATTAGTCCAAGCTTCCTGCTTGAGACAACTACCGCAACCTATAATTCAAACGGCCTACGTGATTTTTAAAATGTGTCATCTGTATGTATGTTCATATGTTCGAGCTACTGTCTGCTTCCTTTATGATTTGTAACAGAGATAGGAGTCAGAATAGAGTTAGCCGTCATCATTGGCAGACCTGTACATCTTTACCTAAGCTTCATCATGTAGAGTTGAATTGGCCATCATCACTGGCAGAAGCGATCAAGCCATCGTCATTAGAAGACCTGTACAATCCTATCTGATATTCATCATGTAATCTCAGAAGAATACATGTATTTTTTATATTTCGTGTTTTTTACTAGAAACCTCACATCAGAAAGAAGATATCATCATGAGTTTAACACATCGTCGTCATAACGAAAGAAGATACTTACTTCGAAAGTTATCATCAAACCCCAAGACACTCCAGTGAGTATGGAAGTGCATAACCAGTCGACTTAGCGTAAGATTATCGCAAGTCTAACATTACCTCATAGGGCGCCTTATTATACAAGGCAACAGCCCTTACATTGGTGGCAGCGTCTAAGAAGAACTCATTAACGTCTTCCAAAGAATAACGAATAATGCATCATATCAGAAGTCAACGACGACGAAAGCAAGAGATTCTTCAAGCAACTTAGTATCATCGTTTAGTGAGCGATTTCAGCAGTGCATAACTTCAAGAAACAAACCCGACGTGTCTTCTTCCTATGGCAACGCAAGCTTCGTCTCTCATTAGAATCATCCAAGAAAACATCGTTTATTGAGCGTTTCTAGCACTTCAAGAAACAAACCGAACGCGTCTTCAGCATCGGATCGTCAGGGACTCGAATCATCCAAACAACGCGCACGGGGAAAACTTAAGCCAAACCAGGTCATCCGCTAAACAGAGAAGGAGGGCCAAGGCCGTGTGTCATTATTGGAACACCGTGACTTCCCACAAAATCAAGCTAAGTACAATTTTTTTTATTCATTTGGAGTAACTGAGTGCTTCCTTTACAGGTCGAATTTTTGTTATTCCTGTGGCTGAAGTTACGAGACATTCTTAATCTTACTTTTTTACAGATTTAATCTACATCATTGGGATTTCGCTACTGCGGGTTTTTATCATTGAGTTTCTGTTTCCAGAAGTTCTCTTGAAATATCATAATCATATACTGTGTTAATTTTTTTCATTTTGGGTGATTATTAATTCTTTCGTAACAAATCATATTAAACAGTGAATATGCGTTTACGCAGTGGACGTCTGTATTTACACAGATGCATGGATAGGGTAGTTAGGCACCGTAGTGATAAGAAAACACACAAAAACAAGTGGAACACCCACACAAATCTGGATAAATTAGAGGTAACACTATTTTGGGTCATGACAATAAAAGCTCCTTTGCAAAGTCCCAATCGCAGTTTCAGCCTTGAGTTATGTTTAAAAAATCGAACCCTATGACTCAACTTAACTTTAAACAATACGGCTGGAAATTGAAAATTGAATATGAACCTTTTGTTAGGGGCACATAGGATCAGATTTTATCACAGCTTAATTTCAGTAAAAGTAGAGAAATAGAGAATCATGATTAATATTCTCTTTGACTCTTATGTTTCCTGTCGCGATTTACTCAGTGACCATTATCACTGGATGCGCCAGGTGTTCTCGGCATGATTGACCTATCTTAGGGGTCACCTTCCAGCCCAGATACAAGGGCAACAGAATTAAGGTTGTTTACTTTTAACAATTTTATTACAAAAATAAAACCCTATCTCATGGCTATGTACTAATCAACAATAATTGAACCAAACAGGCTTCCTGCCCCAATACACATTCAGTACACTTGTGTGACCACGTGGTCACGAAGTTATCACAATAAAATTAGTTCTAATGCAATCATGATCACGTCTCTCATCGTCACTGAGGGTAGTTGCATCTTTAACTATTAAATTTATAAAACCCTAGCTGCAAACTCATAACCACCTCATGGTGGAGGCCGTATTCTTGACTTGGAATGCAAGAGCAATCACATGGACGTCCTAACTGTCCTGGATCTGTAGCGAGAAGGGAGAGAAGCATCATCTTCGATGCTAGCTGACTGGTCAACTAGCCATCTAGTTACAATTTACTATTTTCATTGGCAACTCAATTTCAATCTCATCAAAATGAATGTAACTACTCTCAAAGACTTGATGGCATTGACATAATAAAAAGCAGAGCAATTCGCATAATTACTGAGAGAACTGTGGCAAGGTGCATTTGTCAAAATGAATGACCAATCCGTTCTCCTGGAGCCGTTTCAGGACTGCCCGTACGTGGTTCATGTGTTCTTCTGGGGATTTGGAGAAGACCAGGATGTTATCCATGTAGCAGATGTAGAAAGGCGGATCCCCCAAGATGCTGTCCATCAGGAGTTGGAAGGTAGCCCTGGCATTCCTGAGGCTGAAAGTGGAGTAAGAGAATGTGTACGTCCTGAACGGCATGATGATGGCCGTCTTAGGAACGTTGTCGGGGCGTGCAGGAACTTGGAAGTAGGACTTGAGTAAGTCCATCTTTGTGGAGATCTTGGCCCCATGAAGGGCTCTGGTGAGGTCTTGCATATTTGGCAGGGGGTAGGGGTCCGGGGTCGTCACGAGGTTCAGGCAGCGAAAGTTCCAACATGGCCTCTAGGGCACCATCGGACTTCTTCACCATGTGGAGGAGAGATGCACATGAACTCGACGCCTTTCTGCAGATTCCCATCCGTTCCATATCGGCAAACACACGTCTGGCATCCTGGAGCCTCTTGGGTGGCAGACAACGGAACTTGGCATACGTAGGAGGTCCCGTAGTGATGTGGTGGTAGATTCTGTGTTTGGATGGGGTTCTGGCCACCTGAGGCTGAAAGTGGAGTAAGAGAATGTGTACGTCCCGAACGGCATGATGATGGCCGTCTTAGGAACGTTGTCAGGGTGTACAGAAACTTGGCAGTAGGACTTGAGTAAGTCCATCTTTGTGAAGATCTTGGCCACATGAAGGGCCCTGGTGAGGTCCTGCATATTTGGCAGAGGGTAGTGGTCCTGTGGCTGAATCACAAGCTCAAAAAACAAGCTGCAGAATCCCCCCCACATATACCTAATCAGTCCAGCTGCCAAAATCCACCCTCAATCACACTTTCTTCATTACACAACAAATACAGCAGGACAATTGACAAAAAAACACAAAACACATGTACTTACCAATCAATCAAGTCACTCCCAGCTATCCTGTGCTGTCCGCTGTCGAGGTCACAGAAATACCAACAACAACACAAAAAATCACAACCCACAACCCAATAACACAACACAACGACCAAGGACTACAACCCAATAACAACACAACAACCAAGGACAACAATAACAACAACCACCAAAGAACACAACAACAACACAACAACCACCAAGGAACACAACCACAACAACAATCAAGGAACATAACCACAACCTAACAACACAGCAAACAACCAAAAACTCAACAACACAACAACAAAAAAGGAACAATCACAACCCAAGACCACTGCACAAACACAAAAAAAAAAACAGCACAAAAGGCAACATACACACCCACTAACAACACCAAGCAAAAAAAAACACTAACTTAACAACAACAAAACAACACACAAAAAACAGCTAATTTCCAATCCTTCAAATAACTGTCCGACACTACTAACATCACCAGTTCTCACCAAAGATTCGCTTAAGACTGACTCAAAACTCTCACTCAAAACACAGACTTCCAACAGCAAACAGCCCAGAACCTATCGACAACCCATTCAGTCATTAACTATCCATACAGCAATTACACCCTCTCTCTCTCTTTCTCTCTCTATCTCTCTCTCACTCTCTATCTCTCTCTCTCTCACACACACACACACAGACGTTGTCAAATGGAACTTCATAACTCCGCCATAGTCCGGGGTCGTCATGAGGTTCAGGCAGCGAAAGTTCCCACATGGCCTGCAGGGCACCATCGGACTTCTTCACCATGTGGAGGAGAGACGCACATGAACTCGACACCTTTCTACAGATTCCCATCTGTTCCATGTCGCTGAACACACGTCTGGCATCCTGGAGCCTCTTGGGTGGCAGACAACGGAAATTGGCATACGTAGGAGGTCCCATAGTGGAGATGTGGTGGTAGATTCTGTGTTTGGATGGGTTCTGGCCACCTGACGCAGCTCCAGCTTGAAGACATTGGAAAACTCTCACAGGATGATGTCGTACTTGTGCGGTGCAAGGGAGCATACGGCAGGTATACCCGGTCCAGCTGGGAGTGATCGAGAACGGCTGGTCCCCATGTCCAGTAAAGGTTTGCGGCCCACATCTACCAGAAGTCCATGATGCACCAGGAAGTCAGCCTCAGGAGAGGAACCTTGATGTCTGCGATGATGAAGGGCCAGACATAGGTGCGGCCCAGGATGGATATCTTGAGGGTCCAGGTCCTGGAACAGCAGATGGGACTCCTGTTTACGGCCATCAGTGAAGCAGCGGCATTGGGTGTGTAGTTGTAGTCCTCCACTGACAAGAAGGCTGACTGCATCGCCCCTGTGTCCACCAGCATCCTACGTCCCAGTATGGCATCACAGATGTAGAACCCCACTAGGTGGGATCCTGTAGAGTTTGTGGCCATGGCTGCTGTTGAGGGTGACCACCGTCCTAGTTTTTTGGAAAGGAACAGGGTGCTCTGCAATTCCTGGCATCCTTCCCGAACCACTGCAGGGGCGCCTTCTTCCAATAGACCGCATTCACGTCCGTCCCATTAGGTTCCTTCACCACTGCACTATTGACTGAAGGCATCGCAGCGTATCTCAAGGCCCTAGCAGCCTCCTGGAGCTCCTGGCCCCTGTCATCCAGGACGTCCATCAGGAGTGTGTCCGCCTTGGTGATCTGCTCCCTCGTGTCCTGTGGAAGATGTCATAGGAAAATCTCCTGCGACAGGCTGATCTCCTTCCTCTGCCCATCCATGTCAATTTCCAGCAGCAACAGGAGGCCTGTCAACTCGCCCCAGGCGTCCTTAGGTGCTGTGGCTCCCAGGGGCTGGTTGATGAGGCCGAGGACTTGGGTGGCCCTCACCGGAACGGGAAGGGAGTATGTCCCGACGAGTTTGTTCTTCAGGTCCCCTTAGGTTATCTGACCGACCTGTGTGTCCAACCACGGGATGATACAGCTGAAGACCTCCTCTGGAAGCATCGTCATGATGATGTCGGCCTTGGCTCCCTTGTCCTTGATTCACAGGACCATGATGCAGTATTCTGTTGTGAGAATGGTGGAAGTTTGACTGTATGGCTGATTGATGCTCTCGTGGATGTAAGAGTGTTGTGGAGGATCCGAGTGTCGAAGGAAGAACTGCATACCACAGACTCTGTCATCGTGGCTGTCTCACACACCAAAACGCAAAAGCTCCATATTTAGTCCATTAATGGTGTCGGGTTTGTCAAAGTCAAGACTAGACACCGTGTGGTTCTGTCAATGACTTCTAAATGCAGTCACCGTGTGTCGTTAATGGCAGGAGCCAAACTGTTCAAAGACGCCAGAACACACCTGGAAAGGTGTGCTGTAATGAGTCCGTTAGTGGCGGCGGTGTCAACCAAGGAAAGGAGCTTTTAGACCTAGACTTTGTATCCCTGTGTGATTCCATTAAAAGTTCTCTGAAGGGAAGCAGCCGTAGTGAGTCTGTTAATGGCAAGGCCAAAACCGCTGTGTTTACCGTCCAGTCTGGGAGGTCACCAGCTGTGAGGACAAGATAGACTGGTAACTGGGTACTGATGCTTTATTGCCCAAGCGCGGGTATACAATGACAGGTGCGGACGGACATGTAGTACCTGGGTCAGGTCGACAGAGGTTCGAACGCAGAGATCAACAATCTGTGTTTCTTTGCAGACAGATAAATGATAATATGCACAGACGTAGTCTGTGTGCACATATATTTCTATTGAATGATATACATTGGAACTTAGCAAGTCGTTGAAATGAAAATAAAAGCATTGAAAAGACGTTGTCTTTACAGGACTACTATAGACTGACCTTAAGGGCAAAATCAACAAACATCTAAACGAATGTCCAGCAAGATCAGGGTCGGTTTTTCATTTTTATTATAAAATATATGAACTATTCAAGTTTAACAAATTCATGAAATGAAAGGCTGACTCCCACCAACTGACAACTTACAATGGAAATCCAACTCTGAAATTATTGACCACGAGGCCCCAGCAGTGTCCACAGTGACACGAGAACATTTAAATAAAGAAAAAAGCTTGAAAATCTCTCTAAATCGGCCTCAAAGAGTTACAATTTTACATAGATCTTACTTCTGAATCATCAAACTACAATTTAACTGAAAATTAACTAGGCCAAAGCTCGGATGACAAAGATACAAAAGGATTAGAGTTAAAACTGGAAAATTCACGGACTCTATACAACACAACCGGCTCTTGGCTGAGAAAGACAATGATTACACAAGTCTACCTTTGTTGGTACCTCGGAGAGAAGGAGCCATTCCAACGTCATTTCGCATTGCTACTCAAATATTCTACATTGCCCAATTCGCCAATTTTCTTTTTAAGTATCAAACGTGTCCCTTTCGTATTCACACCACTGCCTGTAGTCAAACTGAATAAAAAAGATTTTTTAAAACATATTTACAGATAAATGAGAACCACAAACAGTTTCTGTGTGCCATTTGATTAAAGAAGCTAAAAAAAATTAATGAACTGCAAAAAATAGATAACCAGATTTATAGCACACTATTGTAAGCACCGGGTTGTAGGGTTGGTCGACCTGAAGAGCTGAGATTTTGACGTTTTAGTTACTTAATCTGAAAACATTTGGAAAAAGTACCCGTGAAATATGCCAACGGCCATACCACGTTGAAAGCACCGCTTATCTTCCTGTGACATATCCTTGGACCAGTAACAAAATCACTTTGGATTTTGTTTATGAAGGAGTCACACAAAATTTAAGCAAAACTGTGTAATTTAAAGAAAAGTGACTGACATTTGTCGGAAATTATCCCTCCAACTGGGATGGCTCTGTCCAAAGATTGTGTTAGGACTATCTATTATAGCCTGGCCTTAAGGGCTAAATCAACAAACATCTAAGCGAAGGTCCCGCAAGATCCGTGTTTATTATTATTATTATTATTATTATTATTATTATTATTATTATTATTATTATTATTATTATTATTATTATTATTATTATTATTATTATTATTATTATTATAAAACTAAGCTATTAAAATTTAACAAATACATGAAGTGAAAGGTGGACTTGCGCCAACTGGCAACGTGAAAATGAAAACAACTCTGAAATAATGGACCATGAGGTCCCATTGTAAAGACCTTCTTTACCAACTGATCACGATCTTGTCTAGATTGTAAAGACCTGTGTCAAGACCTTCGTTATCCACTAATCACAATCTTGTATCTCATCTAGCTGAGCAACAAAAATCACATGTATATGTTTGTATGTAGAATTTCCTGGCCTTTCTGCCGATATATCATTCATCAGTTATGGCCATAATTATTACCATTCTATTGACTGCCAAGAAACACAAATTCTTCTCTTGAACTCAATAGTTTTGCTTTTTTCAGTTTATCTACGACGATAACTATTTCGATTTCCTTACTGGCTATCTCTGATTCGCCAGTACTCGCTACCATCCATATTTTTCTCCTACTGATGGGTACCTTATTTGTGGTTTGAAGCCGTTTGATAATCTTGCCTGTTCACCTTTCATTTAACTTTTTCCAATCATACCATTTCACATGCATATCCATTTTATCGTTATAAAGGCTCACCACATATCCTTAAAACTCACCTATCACCTGCCCGTGCTGGCATAAGGCCAACTATAAATCTAAAACCACAACACAATAAATCATCAGTACTAATTCTGTTTTCATTGAGACCTCACGCCAGCAACTTACACAAAGGCAATGAGGAAATCTTACCAAAAACTCTTGACATCTGCCTCGAAAATTTCCTACATGAATCTTACTTCTAAATCATCAGGCTATAGTAACATTTTGATTGAAAATCAACTAAGTCAAACCCTAACCTTTATTGGTGTCATAAGAGAAAAATGCAGAGGACGTTCTGCAAGCCTCGCTCTCATGCACTTGGTATTTCACTCAAAATCTCTAGATTGGTTGACTTATCAAAGTTTTGACCTGATTTACAAGAATGAGAGTTTCATGAATTTACTTAAGCCAGTTTATACAAGTAATCTCGGCGCTAAGTCCTAACACCATCTTTAGACAGACCCATCTCAGCCGGAGGGAAAATTTGACAGTATAATTTATAAATAAAAGATGTAAATGCATGGAAAGAGAAATTAAAAGAAAAAAAACTGTCGTGAATATCTATACGAAACATAAAAGAACCATATAACAAGAAACTATAGGTATGATAACACTGAATATTCAATCTTTTAGCGGTGCTGGACTGGACATACTAAACTTAAATGTATTAGAATTTTAAATGGGGATAAAATCAAATACTAGCATTGTAATGAGGTATTTTTTATTTCTACAGAAAAAAACTGAGTATGTGAAAAATATCAAAAGCAGAGGCACTACCAAAGAGAATATGAACTAAAAACGAACATAAAAACAAACGAAAATGAGAGAGGGAGCCGTTTGATAGGCGCACTCATATTAATACTACTACTATTATTATCACCAATGTTTACGACTTTGAAAGTTGGAATTCCGGTGACAGTTTTATTCATTTAGTTATTAGCATTGTATATTATCAAGTGTTTACTCCCAACTGCCGCATATTCCTTGTATTTGTTATTCGTGGTAAGTGGGAAAATCATCACAGGCTGCTCATTTAATCTAAAGTACCGTAACAAGGCTAGCTTATTTTAGCCAAAGTTTAGGTAGGTAGGGCCTTAGGTTAAGCCTACTGAAAGATCTTAACCGAAAATGACGCCAACACCAGCCAATTCGTTAATTTCAAGTTTATGACAGGGCTATTTAGCCTACCTAGCTACATTCTTAATAGACTAGGATCCCTTGGCCTTTAGGTAGTAACCGACTCTGGACCAGTCTCATCTTGCAGAGCTAGACTGTTCTTACGAGCAGCCTAGTAAGACAAGCTTACATCTAAGATCCCAAGAATCACGGAGGTAGATCTACCTATATAACTATTCTGCGGTGAGGTAGACTATGGGAGCTGCCGTTTTTCTATGCAGTTTTACCTCCTGAACAAGAATTTAAACTACTAGGCTAATACTATTTGTTCGGATAAATCCTATTACTTGTTCCGATACGTAATACAAACCCTCGGTCCTTTAACAATAGGAAGTAGCTAGTGGCAGCTGGAACGGTCGTAAGCTTCGAACAAGGGGAGAACGGTAGTTAACTGCTTGTCCGATCGTCGCGCGACTGAGAGGTAGGGTAGAACATCACGACAGGCCAACCCTCATCACGGTAGACGGGTCTTATTCACTCGATATTTAATTGGTGAAACATGAATACAATTGCAACTCTAAGCATACCATTTAAAAGACTGAAGTTTCGTCAACATATTGTGATATATGAAAGCCCCATACGAACTAAAATAAGCATGTGAGCTCTTCGTAAAATATGTTTTCAAGGCAGTTTTGAAATCCAATATGGCGGCTACGTTTTGCATGGACGGTTATCATCAGTGACGGCCACCATCTTTCCCCAGCCTTCCCAGCACTCATTTGAACAATGTTAGCGTATGTATGTAAACTTTATAGGATCTTACTTAAGATTGCAGTTGTAATCAGCACAATAAAACAACATTTTGTTGCCTATATTAGTGAAAGTATGAAACTTGTTATTCCCGGGGTTATGGTTGGAACTGAATTCATTCTTACCTTGTAATCGGCGGTTTTTATCCTTACTGCCATCACAACTGAAACTCCACAGTGCTTATTTGATTGTTATTATACACATTTTGGTCTCAGTTCACTCCACATTGCACTTTAAACCCGTTGCTGTTCCTGGTTTCTAAGCGCTCGCGCCATAAACACAATTTCGAACAGCAGACGACGACAGACGACGAAACTGCAAAGTTTTATTCCCTAAACTGTTTACTTTACTCGTTATTTAGTTTAAATTACTTTGTTATTTAAAAATTTTGATTTAATTCAGTATATTATCCCTTTGCAACCAAATTACCCCGAAAAATTACAGATATTTCTAAAGTAGATAAAATCAAATGTTTCTAATGTTTTCGTACATCTGGCTGCCGAAAACCATAGAGGAACGAATACGGAAAAGTGCAGAGGAACGACTACTTTTTTTTTTTTTGCTTTTTTGTTTTTGCTAGCACTTTTCATTGATTTCAGTCTTTATTAGTATTTTGAATTTCTTTAATAATCGTATGCCAGAAATAAATGTAACCTTGTTCCGACACGGCATACAAACCTTCGGTCCTTTTACAATAGGAAGGTACTAGCGGCAGCTGGATAGGTCGTAAGCTTTCGAACAAGGGGTTCGGTAGTTAACTGCTTGTCCGACAGGCGCGCGCGCGCGACTGGGAGGTAAACAAACCACTTTTGCTTTCGGCCTCACAGCGAGTGGACGTGTGTGTTCGACGCTCTCTGCCCGCTTCTCGTCGTTTGCTTTCTTGAGTATATGGTTGTGTTTGTGTATGAAAGAATCATTGTAAGTACAATCATTTCTCTCTTTCCAAATTATTTTGAGTTATTGGTTAATGATGGAATCTCCTCGCCTCGCTACCCCACGGAGACTATGCCCGGGTACCGAAGGGCGTAAATGCGGGAAGTTCCGCTCATTCCCGGAGATTGACCCTCATATTTTGTGCGCTCGGTGTCGGGGGCGCGAATGCACCCGAGCCGAGCCATGTGATGTTTGTAATAATTGGTCGGAGGCGCAGTGGACTTTGTATGAGGGCAGGAAGAAGCGAAGGCCTGCAAAGGAGTCGTCGGAAAGCTCTCCCGCGACTCCTTTGGTGACGGACACTTCGTCTTCTTTCCTGCCGCCCGCTCAACTTCCACGTTTGGCGCCTTCCCCTTCGGGGGGGGTTTCTAGGTCCTTCTCCTCTCCTGACTTGTCGAGTGTGGAGGAGGGCGCTAGATACCCTGACGTCGAGTTGTACTCTGGGGTCCTCTATCCGTTCGTCTTCGCGCGAGCGGGTAGAGGATCCTCCTAATCACCCGACTTTTGCCTCCTCAGGTACGGTTGCCGCGAAGGACGACCTCGGACAGGTGTGGGCATCGTTGGGGCTGCAGGGCGTGCCGAGTGTCCAGGGGCTGCTCTACCATCTCGCTGGCTCCGTGGCGGTCACCCATGCGACGGTTACGACCACTACCACGACCCTTACAACACCTGGTTACGCTTCACCTCCTCACCTGGTGTACACCCCGCACGCGGTCTCTGTAACACCTACTACATCGGTGCAGGGGCCAGTCGCCGTACCTCGGGGGAGTGTGATGCCACCACCTGGGTTTGCCGTGCTGCCGCGACCGGACTTCGTGTGCCACCCGAAGCAGCTCCGCCCTGGACCTCCCACCAGTACCTAGGATGTCTGTGCCGCTGGTCCGTCCATCTGGACCGCTTGCACAGCCTGCCGTACCTGCCGTACCTGCCCAGCTGCTGTCCACGGACGTGACGTTGACCACTGCTGCCGTTCCTGTACCTGCTCCTGCTGTCTCTACTGCCGTTCCTGTGATGCCTGCACCTGCTGACTTTGTTGTTCCTGTTCCTGGCGCCGCTGCTCCCGATGCTGATCTGTTCGGAACAGGTGCGTCCGGGCCCTGTTGCTTCGGCAAACTAGCAGCCCCGGCTCCGCTCCGATGGATGGACGGAAGATCTTGACGTTCGGTCCCTGAAGGAGGTTGACGAAAGAAAGAAAGAAGAAAGAGGAGGAAGGTGTGTCGTCGTCGTCTTCATCGTCTTCTTCGTCGTCGTCGTCGTCTGCCGCCTCTTCCCTTCTTCTTCTAAGGCTCCCCCGCCGAAGAAGAAGAAGGTCGCCTCCCCCCCCCCCTAAGAAGTCTCCTTCGGGAACTTCTAAGGGCCCGTCTCGCTCTGGTGAGACGGGGGGTTCTTCCGCTGGTCACCCTGCTCCTTCGGGGGCAGGAGTTGCGGAAGAAGACTACGGGGACCAGAGGAGTGCCGGCTAACACCGGCACTTCCTCACCTGCTGTCAGTGGTTCGGCCACGGCAGCAGGGTCCGTCTCGACCTCTCGTTCGCGAGAGGTACCGAGTGTACGGTCGCCTAACAGCGGCCGTGCAGCCAAGAACCAGACCTCTGAGTCCGCTCAGCGTCAGGTTCACGGCACGGAGCGGAAGACTGGTGACAGCCGCTCACGCGACTCTCACCAGACCAGCTCTCGCTCTCGCGGCGAGCAGCTGGCTACCCGGGCGGACGTGACGGTCCATTACCGGCCACGGGCTGAGGCTGGGAAGAGGTCCCCCCGTTCGCCGGCACCAGCCACGGCTGGTACCAGCGAACTGACTCACCGTGAGGATACGCACCGATCTCACCGTGACAGTGGAGCTCGCCGGTCGCCTGACCGTCACTCTCACAGAGAGCGATCGGGTACGGCGACCAGCACCAGCTCCTCTGACACACGAGACCGGGGCCGCTGTTCTCGGTCCAGCGTTCTCCACAGTGAGACGGCTCGACTAGGTCTGCAGCTCGATCGCCACCGCGGGTTGACGATCGCCTGCAGTCTTCCAAGCCCACTGGTTCTGCCAGCAAGCGAGGATGGAGCGTCAGGTCTGCCTCTCCCATACCTTCAACCTCCTCGGGTTACACCGGGAGAGGGCGAGGTATTGAGGAGTGATCGTGAGGGGTGCGCCCCTCAGGATCCCACCACGTCGTCGTACGTACCAGGCACGGTTCTCGGACCAGCCAGGTCGTACGCACAAGTGGTTGGAGGAGACCCAAGAGGAGGGGTCTGTCGCTGTTCCTCCCCTTGAGGGAGGAGGGTCTCGGGAGATGCTCCTGTTTTTGAGGGACTGGATGGTCCGACTCCGCAGGACGCAGTCACTCCTGAGATCCAGAGGAACTTTGCCGAGGTTATTGCGCTGATTCGTCAGCACAACGACCTCGCGGAAGGATCGCCGCTCCCACCATCCGAGCCCACGTCCCGGCTCGAGTCGTTCTGGGGCCCGAAGAGGGAACCCAGACCGACGGTGGGTTTGCCGCATTCTGAGCTTGCGGACTCAGTGCTGGACCAGGTTGAATCGCTTGTCTCCGGACAAGACGGTTCGCTCAAGTCTGGCAGGTCGAGCAAGCTGCTTCCACCTCCTCTGCTGCGACAGCGGCGTTTTTACGTGCCATCTGAAGACCCGATGCCGCCCAAACAGAGGTGAACCCGGAGTTAGCCAGGCTGACTCCGGGTGTGTCTCTGCAGCAGCTCCTGTCCGAGAACCTGTGGTTCTCGCAGCAAGAGGCACTCGGCCTGGAATCTACCGCCATGGCAGCTTTCCAGGCCGTCTCCTGGCTAGATCTGTGGTCCCTCACAGTATCTAAGGTCGCAGCCAACTCCGGGGGAATTTCTCCCGAAGATGACTCGGCCTTCAGGAGACTTTGCCAGTCTGGAGGAAGAGCCATCTCCTTCCTTGCCCACCAGACGGTGAACCTGTGGGCCAACCTGGTTCTCCGACGAAGGGACGCTGTCCTTACTCGGGTTTCCAGGAGGCGGGCCGGGCCGTGAAGCGGCGTTGGGACTTCGCAACGGACCTTTACGGAGTTCCAAGTCTCTCTTACCCAGGAGAGATGGTGGACGCTGCGGTGGACAGACGGCGCACTGACGACAGTGACGTCTGGTTCACCAGGCAGTCTCGAAGGCTTCTGGGCAGCCTCGGACTGCGGCCAAGTCTAAGAGCTCGGCTAGCGCTTCCTCGGTGGCTAAGACGGTAGCTGCGTCGAAGAAAGCCCCGGGGAAAGACTCTGTCTTCTTCGACTTCTACCAAGGGGAGCCGTAACCAGCCCTCCTCCCAGCCCTCCTCCTCCCGTGGAGGCTCTGGGAAGAAGTCGAAGAAAGGGGGGAAACGCTAGGGACGGCGTTCCCCCTCACCTGCTGCCGGAAGTGGGGGTGGGGGGGGGGTGCCTGGCCAGCCATTGGGCAACTTGGCAGCGCTACGGCGCCGAGACCTGGATTGTAGATGTTCTTCGGGAGGGATATCTATTACCCTTCGAATCTCGGCACCCCTCACCTCCAACCCGGTCCAACAGCAGTCGTACGTTCCAGGGTCATCGAAGGCGTAGCATTGAGACAGGAGATCAAGACCAGCTGAGGAAAGAGAGCTGTAGAAAAATCGTCACGGATCAGTCACCGGGCTTTTACAGTCGACTCTTCCTGGTGGAAAAGTCTACGGGAGGCTGGCGCCCGGTGATAGATCTCTCTCCCCTGAACCGGTTTGTTCGCCAGACCCGGTTCACGATGGAGACGGCACGCTCAGTGCTAGACTCCATCACGGGAGAACGATTTCATGCTTTCAGTGGACTTGAAGGATGCGTATTTCCAAATACCCATTCATCAGTCCTCCAGAAAGTACCTCCGCTTCATCCGCGACGGGACGGTGTACCAGTTCAGGGCACTTTGCTTCGGTCTCTCAAACCGCCCCACAGGTGTTCACGCGAGTGTTCACTCTGGTGTCTGCTTGGGCCCATTCGCACGGGATACGTCTGATGAGGTATCTCGACGATTGGTTAGTCCTGGCGAGCTCCCGCTCGCAGTTGCTACAGGACAGGGATCGACTGCTCGAGATTCTGTCTCGATCTGGGGATCGTTGTGAACTTCGAAAAGTCCGATCTCGAGCCCAAGCAGAGGATGAAGTACCTGGGTATGCTGATCGACACGGTAGCAGGGCGAGTCTTCCCCGCAGACTCGCGGATCAGCAGATTCAGGGAGGCAGCCAACCAGTTCCTGTTTCGGCAGAACAGGTAGCTCAGCGATGGCAAGTCGTGATCGGACACCTGTCGTCACTCGAGAAGCTTAGTCCCTCACGGGCGTCTTCACCTGCGGTCTCTTCAGTGGAGACTAAAGGAGAGTTGGTCACAGGACGGATCCCCCAAGCTTTTCCAGTGTCCCAATGACACCGGGAGGTGAGGCAGGACCTAGCCTGGTGGCTCGACGGACAAGAACCTCCTTAAGAGGGAGTGCCTCTGCGCACTCCCCCCCCGGACATGCAGTTGTTCTCAGACGCATCGACCGAGGGATGGGGCGCACACCTGGAGGAGTTGCTGACTTCAGGAGTGTGGGACGAGAACGACAAGCACCTTCACATCAATGTACTGGAACTCAAGGCAGCGTTCCTCGCTCTCCAAGAGTTCCAGGACCGCTTTATGGGACACTCAGTGGTGTTGATGTGCGACAAACACCACGGTGGTGGCCTACGTCAACAAGGGGACAGGGGGGCCTAGTGTCTCTCCCGTTGTACCAGTTGACTCGGCAGGTGCACGAGTGGGCCGAGGCACACTCAATAGAGCTGTCGGCACGCTACATTCCAGGGAAGAGGAATGTAGTAGCAGACACGCTCGAAGCCGGTCGGGATCAGGGGTAGGGATACACCGAATGGTCTCTACACCAGGACGTGGCGGAAAGGCTCTTCGACCTGCGACCAGTCGTGGATCTGTTCGCCACCCGGCACAACAGGAAGCTCCAGGTGTTCTTCTCGGCCGTGCCGGAACCCATGGCAGCTGCAGAGGACGCTCTTCAACACCCGTGGGACAACCTCTTCGTCTATGCCTTTCCCCCGTTCAGCCTGATTCGCAAGGTGATCAGTCGAGCACTGGTCACCCCGAATCTCAGGATGATCCTGGTGGCTCCCAAATGGCCACAGGCCATTTGGTATCCGGACCTGCTGGCTCTTCTCGCAGGAGAACCGAGAGAGATTCCCCCTTGGCACAACCTTCTCGCCCAGCCACACGTCGAGCGGTACCACCGAGCAGTCCAGTCCCTACGTCTTCACGGCTGGCTGTTATCCACCATCTCTTGCGAACGAGAGTCTTTTCTCGTAGCGCAGCAACAGAGATGGCTGGAAACGTCCGTCAGTCCTCTTTGCAGCTGTGTACCAGGGGAAGTGGGCCGTCTTTCTGTGGTGGTGTCGTAGACGGGGTCTTTTTTTATCTCCTCTCAGAGCCACTCTTCAGCAGGTAGCGGATTTCCTCGTTTTTCTTCGCCGAGAGAAGCTCCTCTCAGTCCCCACAGTCAAAGGATACAGAGCCGCCTTGGCGCTCGTCCTGAAACTGAGGGGATTGGACATCTCGAACTCGTTCGAGATCTCCTTGCTTATGAGGAGCTTCGAAAGGTCTTGCCCACCCAGGGAACTCAGGCCCCTGCGTGGGATGTGACTCTCGTCCTTAGGAGTTTGACTCGAAACGCCGTTCGAGCCACTCCGAGAGTCGTCAGACAGGGATCTGACCCTCAAGACCCTCTTCTTGCTGGCCCTGGCATCGGCGAAGAGAGTAGGGGAACTTCGTGGTCTTTCCTATGATGTACGACACTCCAGGGGATGGGGATCTGTGACGCTCGATTTCGTTCCGAACTTCGTTGCGAAGACTCAGAAACCGTCGATCCCTGACGACAGGTTCGAGTCATTCACGATTCCCTCCCTATTGGACTTCACCGATAATGATGCGGATGAGATGCTGCTTTGTCCTGTGAGGGCGCTACGGCGCTATCTGAAGAGAACTCGCACCCTCAGGCCTGAGTGTCGACGACTCTTCGTTAGCACCGGGGTCACCAAGAAAGAAGTATCCAAGAACACTCTTTCATTCTGGCTGCGTGAGGTCATCAGGAGGGCGTATGAGGCTGATGGTAGGACGACTCCGTACGTCCCCGTCCGAGAGCTCACGAAGTCAGAAGTATTGGCCCCAGTTGGCGTTTCGTAAGAACTTCTCCGTGGCGCAGGTCCTGAAGGCAGGGGTCTGGTCTAACCAGACTACCTTTACCGTCCTTCTACCTTCGGGATATTGCCCACAGGTCCTTGGATACCTTTTCCTTGGGACCCGTGGTGGCTGCTCACAAGTTGTGTAGCTAACCCAGACCCTCGCAGGCTGAAACAGCATCGAGTCCTGGTGTGACTGTGTGGATGGATGTGTGAATGAGTGAGTGACTGGCTCCCTCTTCCGTCTTTTCCTACTCCTCTACCTGTGGGCAGAGGGCCACGGTCGTCACTACGCTGGATGAGGACGAGTATGCAGGTGAGCTATATGACAGAGCCCCCATCCTATTCCTTTCACTAGGGATAGGAGCAGAATATCCACCACTTCCTTCTACAAGGGGGGGAAGTGGATGCCTACAAGAGTCAAATCCCATGACTTTATATTTGCTCCTGTACAGGAACAAGTTCTTACATTGCTGGTACGAAGAGATACGCTTGCCTCTCTCTTAGTACTCGGTCCAGAGGTCTGACCATTGATCCTGCGGTGCACACCCCGATCAATCGGACAGAGGCTTGGATCCCTCCCTCGCTCTTACGACCAGGGAGGCTTCCAAGGTTGGGCGAACACCAGTCTGTTCACAAAAGACTCAGATTCCTCCCACCAAGAAGTGAGTCTTCCTATTGTAAAAGGACCGAAGGTTTGTATGCCGTGTCGGAACAAATGACAATTTGTCTAAAATTGCAATTTTTATTGTAGTGTCTTACTGAACAATTATAGAGCCGTGATTTTCCACGAGCGGCAGGATACTAAATTCAAATTTAGCGCGTCGGCGTCGCCAACACTGGTGGTGATGACGTCATCTCCCTCCACTCGCGGGAGAACCAGGTACAACTGCCCAGGTGAATTCAATTCTTTTCCTGCCGGCGTTCCGGTGAACATCGGTGGTCGGTGCGGTTGGATGACTTTTGCTTCGCTTTTTCTTGTTGAAATTGATCTTCGGAATTGGTGAAGTACTCTTTTTGGCGTTGTTGTTATTTTGCTTTTTATTTAGGCGTTGCCATGTCGGATTCTAGTCCCGTCGGGAGTTAGGTTTTGCATCTCAGGATGTAAAACTAGATTATCCAAGTTAGAATATGATTCTCACACTAAATGTGTTAAGTGTAGGGGACAGGTTTGTTCAGCAGATCGAACATGTAACGAGTGTAGTGATTGGACTGATTCTCATGGAAGTTTTTAGTTCATACTCGGAGAAATTAGCTAAAGACAGAATTAGAAAAGCAGCGCTTAGGGAAAGTAGACTTAGCTCCGCTTCGTCTTTGCGATGCTTCTGTTCCTTCTGTTTCATCCTCAAAATTGTATGTATGTCTCCTTTAACTACACCTCCTATTCCTCCTACTAATCCCGCTTCTCCGGCTTCCCGTGTAGTTTCTTCCGACACCATTGCCAGTCTGGAATCGAGGCTAGATCAGAAATTTTCCGGTACTAGCGAATACGGTTTTGCAACTTTGGTAATTCAGTTAAGACATTTTTGGAGAAAGCGGCTTCAGGTAAGAGTGTAGTTGAGGGTGAGTCTGTCTGTCCTGACACGTCTCCTAGACAAAGGTCACAAGTCCAGCTCCCCCGCACCGGGGAGAAGACATACGGAAGTCCAAGGGAGTCGATCGGGTCTTTGCCCACAGACAGGCGCCTCTCTTTGGTTTGAGCCTGTTGCGCCTCAACAGGGCTCGGTTAAGCGTTGGAAAGGTGTTGCGGTCAGACGCCTTCGAATGATTCAAGCGATTCGTCTCCGGTCGCGCGGCGCTCTTGGCGAGATTCGCCCGTTTCGCGTCCCTTAAAGAGGCGTTCAGGCGCCGATTCTTCGCCTCCTCCAGTCAAGCGGTATAAGGAGCCTGAGAGTAGGGTTGCGCCGCGGCATTAGCGGCTCGTTCGTCGCCTCAATCTGTGCCTTTTTAGGCTCCATCTACTAGTAGAGATTGTGGTTTTAGCGCTGTAGCTAGCAGTTCTAAGGGTGTTTCTTTAGGCGCTTTTTTTTTTTTTTTGTCTGTTACGCCTGATGCGCCTGTTTCGCCTCGAATTTCGGCGGCTCCGAGCGAGGCGCAAGTAGTTTTTCCGCCTCCTGTTGAACATTTAGGCTCTTCCAAGCCTACGTTAACTGTTTTTGATTCGCTCTGGCGCCTTTGCGCAAGCAGTTAGAGATGTTAACCAACTGGATGAATGAGTCCAAGGGTGGTTCGAAACCTTCAGATCCGGTTGTAGTTCCGTTCTACTTCTTCGGCGGTATCGGAGAATGAAGAAGAAGTAGAGGAGGAGGATTCACATCACCTCGTGTTATTCACGTCTCCTTAGATTTCTTCTGGTATCTTATCCAGATTATTTTGAGAGCGGCCCCGCGCTCCCCAACTTCGACTTTTTTGATGAGGAGGAAAACTTCAGACCCTCTCCTCCCAAAACTTGTTCTATCTAAAGCGGTAGACATTCGTTGAAAGAGACGGAGAAAATGGATGTCTATGAAAAGAGACTTAGGGAAGGCTCTTTTTGCTTACCCTCCCTCTAAGTTGCTTCGTAAGAGGTATATGGTTTTATGTAACTGGGGAAGCTCCTCTCTGGGAGTTTCTGCCTCCTCCCAGGGAGACTTCTCCAGTTTAATCGACTCCTCTAGAAGATCTGCTTTCGCCGCAGCGAAAGTTTTCTTTACAGCGCCTGAGTTGGACCACGTTGTAAAGAATCAATTTAAACTTTTGGAAGTCTTTAGCTTCCTTGATTGGACTATTGGCGCTTTAGCGGCCAAGATCGAAGACTGTCCTTCTCTTTCTCAGGAGTTAGCGGAGGATTGGATTGGTGTTCTGTCCTGTGCGGACAAATCCATTAGGGATGGATGTGATGAGTTAGCTTCGACTCATCGCCTTTGGTACCCTTAAGAAAACGGCAACTTTGGTGCTCCTTTGCTTCTAAAAGGGTTACGTCCCACAGAAGTCTGCTCTCTTGTTTGCTCCTTTGTGAAAGATAACCTCTTTCCAGACGATGTAGTGTTGTCAATTTCGTCTGCGCTAGATAAGAAATCTACTTCGGGATTTTACTGGCACAGTCTACTAAGAGACCTAAAGCTCCTGTGGAGACTGTTCCTTCGGTTGGTTTCTCCTCTGACCCAAGCGCCTTTTCGAGGGAGACCCAAGCGCTTCTTTCGACCGAAGTCGAATTTGCGACCTCAGTCTAAGGCCTCGGCCAAGGTTAACAAACCTTCCAAATGAAAGCTCGGTTCTTCATGCACCAGTGGGAGCCAGGCTGGCGCTGTTTTGGGAGGAATGGGAAAACGAGAGCAGAAGCCTGGGTAGTGCAAAGTACTCAAGTTCGGCTATCGTATTCTCTCGTTTCACCTCCCTCGCTCTCACCTGTGCCAATTCCATTCCAGCATACTCTCCGGGCTCAGACAAATTTCTGGCGCTAGCCGCAGAAGTGGAAGCGCTTGTTCTCAAAGAAGCGATAGAACAGATAGAAGGGGATTTTCCTCCAGGCTTTTACAATCGCCTTTTTGTAGTTCCCAAGTCATCAGGGGGCTGGAGGCCGGTTTTGGATGTGAGCGCCTGAACTTGCATGTCCAGAAAACAAAATTTCATATGGAGACCACTCGGTCGGTTCTGGAGTCCATCAGACAGGGGGATTGGATGGTCTCTCTGGACATGCAAGACGCTTATTTTCACATTCCGTACATCGCGAATCTCGGAAGTACCTGAGGTTCATGTTCGAAGGCAAGGTGTTTCAGTTTCGGGCGCTTTGCTTCGGACTAGCGACCGCTCCTCAAGTTTTCACCAGGGTTCTATCCCCGATAGGAAGCTGGCTGCACATATTAGGAGTAAGAAGAATCTCCCTCTATCTGGACGATTGGCTTCTCCGGTCGGAATCAGAGAGTCGGTGCATGAAGGAACCTTGGAACAACTCTGGATCTTGCCAGAAAGTTAGGAATTCTGGTCAACAAACAGAAGTCCCAGTTGGTTCCATCTCAGAGCATCCTTTATTTGGGGATGATTCTGATGCTCAAGTTTTCGGGCTTTTCTGTCCCCGAAGAGGGTTCAAGGCTGTCTGGAGACAGTTCAGGAGTTCTTGGACAAAAAGGTAAGTTCTGCCAATCAGTGATGAGGCTCCTGGGCAAATTGACGTCAGTGGAGAAATTTGTGACTTTGGGAAGACTGCACATGAGACCTCTGCAGTTTTTCCTGAGAGCCCTCTTGGTGCAGGAAAGACACAACCAGACTCGATTACCTTTCCTGTCACAGATCAAATAAAAGAGGACCTAAGGTGGTGGCTCTCTCGAGCAAGGTTGGAAGAAGGGTTAGATTTACGACCCATCCTCCCGAACCTACAGTTCTTTTCTGACGCATCGAACACAGGTTGGGAGCCCTACTGGGAAATCAACGGACTTCAGGAGCTTGGGCGGAGAAGGAGAGAAGTTCCACATAAATGTAAAGGAACTGTTTAGCAATTTTCTTGGGGCTCAGACAGTTTCGGAGCTTAGTAGAAGGTCGAGTAGTGGCAGTGCATTCCGACAACTCCACGGCTCTCTCGTACGTGCGGAAACAGGGGGGGACTCAGTCTTTCTCTCTGTACGAAGTAGCCAAGGATCTCCTCCTGTGGTCAAACGAAGCAAAGGTTCAGCTAGTCCCGAGATTTGTTCCGGGAAAGATGAACGTCCTGGCGGACGAGTTAAGTCGTCAACAGCAAGTGTCTTTACCTTCTGGAGTGGGACTTTGGACAACAAGATTTGTCAGAGACTTTGGCGCCTTTGGGGACGACCGTCAATAGACCTGTTCGCGACATCAAGGAACAACCGTCTTCCTCTCTTTTGTTCGCCAGTCCCAGATCCTCTAGCTTGGTCGGTGGACGCAATGCTGTTGGATTGGTCGGGTCTGGAAGCTTATGCATTCCCCCCGTTCGGTCTAATAAGAGAGGTGCTGAACAAGTTCATGTCGCACAGCAATGTAACGCTAACGTTAATCGCTCCCTTTTGGCCAGGAAAGAGTGGTTCCCGGACCTTCTCCAGTTGTTAGTAGACTTCCCCAGACTTCTTCCTCCAGAGAAGTGGCTTCTCAAACAACCTCACTTCAAGAGGTTCCACCAAACTTGTCCGCTCTAGCTCTGACAGGGTTCAGACTGTCCGGAATCTTGTCAGAGCGAAAGGATTTTCAAGAAGAGCTGCAGAAGCTATCGCTCGTTGTAGGAGAGAGTCTCTAACAAACTCTATCAAGGGAAGTGGAGAATCTTCAGAGAGTGTTGTAGAAGTGCTAAAGTCTCTCTTCTGCGACCTCTTTAACAGAAATAGCAGATTTTCTTCTATTTCTTAGGAACTCTAAGAAACTGGCTCCTTCGACGATCAGAGGATATAGAGCCATGCTCTCTTCGGTTTTTCGACATCGAGGTTGGATATTTCCTCCAATTCAGATCTGTCGGACCTCATTAGGTCTTTCGAAACCACTAAGCTCCCGCAAGATACAGTGGGCTTGGAACTTAGATGTAGTGCTTAAGTTCCTCATGGGGCCACCGTTTGAGCCTTTGAAGTCGGCTTCACTCAGGAACTTGACTAAGAAGGCACTCTTTCTTATTGCACTAGCTTCTGCTAAGCGTGTCAGCGAATTGCACGCTATAGACAAAAGAGTCGGTTTCTCTCAAGGCAATGCGTATTTTCGGTATCTTTGACCTTCTAGCAAAAAATGAGAATCCTTCTAATCCTTGGCCGAGGAGTTTTGTGGTAAGGAACTTATCTGATTTGGTTGGACATGAGGAGGAGGAAAGGCTCTTATGTCCAGTCCAGGGCTATTAAGCAGTATCTCCGTTTGCCACTAAGGGTATTAGAGGACAATCTTCTAAGCTCTGGACCTCGGTTCAAAATCCCTCTCGTCCTCTTTCTAAGAATGCTATATCGTTTCTTTATTAGAGAGCTTATCAGGGAAGCTCACTCGCAGTCCGAGAACGACAATCTTTCCGTTCTGAGAGTTAAAGCTCACGAGGTTAGAGCAGTGGCAACTTTCTTTAGCATTCAGAAAGAATTTATCTTTAGCTTCGATTCTTCAGAGCACGTTCTGGAGATC
>NC_087219.1:62336111-62346111 GCF_015104395.2 Macrobrachium nipponense
ATGCTTTCAATCAGATTACAGTCAGGTCGACGCGAAATCCTTCTGAAGTGTTGTTATTTATTCAAAAACGTCAAGCCCAAGAATGTATGGCCAAAAGTAGAAATGCGTAATGGGCGAAACAAAGTGGAAAGAGTTCTTAAAAGCGGGGGGGGGGGGGGGGGGGGGGGCGGCGGTTGTTGAAGGAAGGAAGGCTCCCTTTATGGTGCGCTGCAACGATTCAAGTTCATACCATAAAGATAACACCTCCATTTTACGCTGACATTTTAATGCACTAATGTTCCCGCGTTCATCATTTCTACGAAAATTTCCATTTATCTTTTTACTTCCTCTCTCTCTCTCTCTCTCTCTCTCTCTCTCTCTCTCTCTTCTCTCTCTCTCTCTCGAAATTTATCGGTTCATGTCTGAAATAAGTATTTCAGATATTAAAATTATTTTGGTTCATATCAAATGTTTTCGCTGATCAAAACCAATTTTCATGGACATTTTCCTCGACTTGTAATAATGTATTGCTCTCATTCTGTTGTCTGTCTTCCGCTTCTGCTCTCACATGAGTGAAGGAAGTCTCTCGTTATGTTAAGAGCCACTTAAGGACTCTGGGACAGACGCTCTTTGTATCCCTTCCACGAAGTATAGAAGATTATTACATGCAATTAAGCAATATGATTTGTTCTGAGAGAGAGAGAGAGAGAGAGAGAGAGAGAGAGAGAGAGAGAAAGAGAGAGAGAGAGAGAGAGAGAGAGAGAGAGAGAGAGAGAGAGAGAGAGAGAGAGAGAGTTGGGTCTTATGCATTTTGAGAGCCAGGGAACAATATCAACATACCAAGGAAAATTCCAGTAAAGGCACAAACAGTTTATAGAATTCAGCAGAAGTGCAATGTTAAAAGTGTCAGTGTTTATAAAACTGAACAGAAGCCATTGAAAATAAAGTAGCAAAGCTTCCAAGTTAACAGCGAAAAATCATAACTGCAAAAATAATAATACTCTATTTAAAAATAAAGCTTCCTATATGCTCAGTTTGGTTAAGTTTCAAAACGGAAATAATTCTACTTTCAGCGTATTTCTGGTGAAGAATAGCGTTTTGAAAGGACGAACGGCGAAGTGGGGAAGGGAGCACAGTCCACTTCAAAGTCTGTTGATTCTCTCTCAGGAATCAACGACTGCTTCTCCTGAAAAGCACTCTGGAGACAAGACCTCCAACTTTCATTGTCAATGGGATGTAGAAAAAAGGCAAACCTTTGTAATGGAACTCATCCATGTCCTTGGGAAAAAGTCAAGGCCAAAGTTACTAGTAAGAAAATGCTCATCAGTGCCAAGTTGATGTTTTCAATAGAACTAAACTAAATTAAACGCTGACTTTGAAATGACCAATGACCTTGAAAAATACACCAAAAATCAAAAATACTCAGGGAAAATAACCCTTAACTAACGACACCTACCTGCAAAGTTTCTTGGTTCAGAGATAATGAATTTTCGAACTTTGAACCGACCTGTACTATTGAATGTGAGATAAAGATGAAAACAAGGTCACCAGCCATGACGGTGTCCACCTTCAGCCCTTCAGAAAAAAGAGAAAAAGAAATATTCACTAACGAATGCAACAGACAGCAATATATGCCTATACTAATATTGCCTTCACAGATCTTCCCGCCATTTATTAATTAGTATTTCGATATCATTAAAAAGCGAAAACGTCATCTGATTGCCAGAAAATCTTGTGAAAGAAATGATAATCAATACGGCTTGAATTTGAAAACATGAAAAGACTCACCTGAAGCGTCACTGAATTTGTTACCATGAAACCGCCAATATTAAAAGAAGAATCAATTAGGTACTTTGATGGACTTTTAGGTGTAAGTGTAGTCTTTATACACAAAGCCCCCTAAAAGTAGTTATGGCCTTCTTCATTTAATTAATGTGCTTGCTACAGTACTCTGGATTAATCATAATGCTTCTACTCTCATGTATGAAATTCATGAACTTCAAAATCAAGTTTTTAAAGTAACAGACAAAATAGAGCAGTTAATGACGCACAAACCTTGATTTATCTCACCTGACATTCCTCCAAGGAAGGCATCTGGGACCTTACTTGTTTCGGTTTTTGCAAGTCACGTGATTCTTGATTGGAAAAATGAAATCAATTTCCTTCTCCTACTTCTTATTGACCTTGAAAAGGCGAATCAATAATGAGCCAAAATTGGTCTTCGTGGTCATCACAACAGCCATCATACCTCCTTTTTCATTCTTTTCACTTTCTTTATACTTTGAACTCTGCTGGAAAAATAAAGTACCAACTGGGGCGTCTCCCCTATTTTTGCTCCCTTAACTTTCTTTGACTCGATTCCTGATGACGAAGGATTCCGAGCTAAAGCCGGACAGGAATCCGTTATGGCATCAAGAAATTTGATATAATAATCATAACGAGAAAAGATTTCCTCTGCTTCGGACACATACCAATATAAACTCGTAACGTCGTCGACTCTGACTAAATCCTCCCGAAACCTACATTCTTTATCGATGTTGTTAATCAAATATTTACAAATAGCTCAAAGCATTTGAATACTGTGCGTATAAAGGTAAACATCTTCAAAGCTCTATAGATGGGATAATACATTTTGAATGAGTATATCAACCAATTAATTACGAAGTCAGAACTCCGCTTAAAGGAACATTCATCATGGAAACGGGCTTAATAGTCAAATATAAGTTTTATCAACAAAGGAATAAAATGAAAAAGATCTTTTCATTTTATGGGACAAAATGAGGTGGTTGATATAATTAAGCTCATTTACATAAACCGGAATCATTACCAGAGTCTCATCTCCTCTGATGCATAACCCGTTTCTTTTTCCAGTAAAATTCGAGATTTCACAATTTTTCATCAAAAAAAGTGGCAGCCTTAATAACAGAATCCCACTAATTATATCCTTGGTGCAAAAAGAGAAGCACAATAGTATTTCATTAAAAGCCGAAATTAGAATTTAACTCGGCAATTCTTCCAAGCTCATAATTATACAAAAAAGGAAAGTGGAAAAAATCAGCAGATGGATGATTAAAGTTCCCTTGGATATTAAACCCTTCTTATCTTGGGTGATTCCTCACGCTCATTCTCCCTCTGCTTTCTCTACCTTTGACCTGAAAGGTTTTATCTCCAAAAATTTAGTCAAGATGAAATCTCACATTGGCAGCATCGCCTTCAATATATGTGGTCGTCTGATAAACGGATTAATCGACTCTGGGTCTAATCATTACTTGGAGGGGATGGGTTACAATACACACACACTACATACACACACACATATATATAGATATATATATATATATATATATATATATATATATAGATCATATATATATATATATAGATCTGTCTATCTCTTCTCTCTCTCTCTCTCTCTCTCTCTCTCTCTCTCTCTCTCTATATATATATATATATATATATATATATATATATATATATATATACTATATATATATATATGTGTGTGTGTGTGTGTGTATATATATATATATATATATATATATATATATATATATATATATATATACACACACACACACACACACATATATATTATATATATATATATCTATATATATATTATATATATGATATAATATACATGCATATATATATATATATATATATACATATCAATTCAAGTACAAATGTCCTTTAATATCTAAATTCACTTTACCTCCCAAATGATATATTTTAATATTATAATATATACAAATCAATTCAAGCTACAAATGTCCTTTAATATCTAAATTCACTTTACCTCCCAAATTGATATATTTTCATATATGTACCGAAGGGGAATTTTTAATTGATAATAATTTCGTCCCCCCATGGGATCGAACCACCGTCCAAGTGGACGGGGACGAAATCAGGACAGTCAGTGACGCTATCCAATCAGCCAACAGAGACGCTATAAGTTCATATCGATTCTGACCTTACAAATCACCCTCGATCTGGATGCTTTCGTAATTAGAATCGATATGGAACCCCGTCTACCATGTTGGCCAATTCGAGCGTTTGACAGCACGTAGCCTTTTGTTATGAATAATTATCACATCGAAACCGTGATCCATTTATATATCAATTCAAGCTACAAATGTCCTTTAATATCTAAATTCACTTTACTCCCAAATGATATATTTTCATATATGTACCGAAGGGGAATTTTTTAATTGATAATAATTTCGTCCCCCCATGGGGGGACGAAATTATTATCAATTATTATCAATTAAAAAATTCCCCTTCGGTACATATATGAAAATATATCATTTGGGAGGTAAAGTGAATTTAGATATTAAAGGACATTTGTAGCTTGAATTGATATATAAATGGATCACGGTTCGATGTGATAAATATTCATATATATATACATATATATATATATATATATATATATATATATATATATATATATATATATTATATATATAGATATATATATATATATATATATATAGAGAGAGAGAGAGAGAGAGAGAGAGAGAGAGAGAGAGAGAGAGAGAGACCTTACCTTACCTTACAGACCTTACATCTTGTTCGGGTTGCCCCAGGTCCCTCAGTGTGAGGCACCTCTAATGTCTACCAGAGAGTTGCTAGTACATCTTCCGGTATATTTTGCATCTTCCAATCTTGGATGGTCTGGGATGCAGTTTAGATATTTGTCGAGCTTATTCTTAAACACATCTACGCTCACTCCTGATATATTCCTCAGATGAGCTGGCAACGCATTGAATAGACGCTGCATTATCGATGCTGGTGCGTAGTGGATTAATGTCCTGTGTGCTTTCCTTATTTTTCCTGGTATAGTTTTGGGCACTATTAATCTACCTCTGCTTGCTCTTTCTGATATTTTTAGTTCCATGATATTTTCTGCTATTCCTTCTATCTGTTTCCATGCCTGAATTATCATGTAGCGTTCTCTTCTCCTTTCTAGACTATATAATTTTAAGAATTGTAGTCTTTCCCAGTAGTCTAGGTCCTTAACTTCTTCTATTCTAGCTGTAAAGGACCTTTGTACACTCTCTATTTGTGCAATATCCTTTTGATAGTGTGGGTACCATATCATATTGCAATATTCAAGTGGACTACGAACATATGTTTTATAAAGCATAATCATGTGTTCAGCTTTTCTTGTTTTGAAGTGCCGTAACAACATTCCCATTTTTGCTTTACATTTTGCCAACAGAGTTGCTATTTGATCATTGCATAACATGTTCCTATTCATCATCACACCAAGGTCTTTAACTGCTTCCTTATTTGTGATGGTCTCATTATTAGGTCCCTTATATGCATATAGCTTTCTTTCTCTGTCTTTTCTTGTTGGCAGGTGATTTATTTGTTGAATGTTGTATTCTAGTAGCATATCTAATAGCTTTTCAAATTGCCTCTTATCTTCTGCACTACTATTACTCTCTTTTTTATATGTATAAGTACAACCACAATCTCCTATTCGTTCTTTCCATTCTACGAAAGGAAAGTTGAAGTCACCAGATAGGAGAATAGTCCAGTCCTTGTGATTTCTACATATATCATCCAATTTTTCAATTATTAAGTCAAACTCTTTAGTATTAGGAGGTCTATATATTACTATGTTCATCAATTTTTCAGATTCAAATTCTACCGCTATTAGTTCACATTCTGAGTTACTATATTTCTCATATATTTTTCCTTGTTTTTTGTCTTTCCCATATATTGCGGTCCCCCTGATTCCTATTTTTTCTATCTGATCTATAGTTTGGAACCCTTTATTTGATCATCATCCCAGTCTCTTGGAATACCAGGTTTCACTTATATTCATTATATCTATTTTCTTTTCATTTTGGGTTAGTTCTTCTAAGTACTCTATTTTTCTTTTTGAGTTACTCGTAACTAAACCCTGCGCATTCATCACTATGATGGTTTGCATGTTTTCTCCTTCATTTAATACTGGTAGTAATAAGGATTTTCCCATGTCTCTTTTCCTGTTCTGGTATGTTGTTCTTTTTTCATTTCCAGAAATTCTGACATTAAAAAATCCAACTTTTCCATAATATTTGATCTTCCTTCATCATAATTATTCATTTTGTGTCTGAATCTGCAATTTTCTCCGTTTCTGCAATATCCTCTTGCATAATAAATACAGTTATTATCTCTTGAGTAGAATTTCGGAGCTGATGCTTTGAAATTTTTTGCTGACACCTCTGCATATCTCATTGGTGGTTTGCTTTTCTCTCTTACCTGATATTCTTGATTTCTCTCTTTATTTGTTTCTTTTTTTTTCTTATTTTTGGATTTTATTACTTGGTTGGTTATTTATTTGATTATGATTCATGGCTACAGGGTGCATATATTTGCATTTTTTGTCGAACTTACATCCTTTTCCTTCTTTTAGGTTTTTACATATTTTTGGATGCAGATCTCTGCAATCATCCCCATATCCATCTAAGTATGCACATTTACCATATATTTCATAGTTTTGACATATCTTAGGATGTTTGTAGTAACATCTTTCTCCAAATCTGCAATTCCCTCTTTTCAAAAGGTTGCAGATTTTGTCTTTCTTGTCTATTTTTTCCTCTTTCCCGTCATTGTATAGATCTGGGTAGAGCCTCTTCGGGATTTGCTTTTCTGTTGTCATATCGTAATTTATTTCTTCGTAGGTATGCTGCTTTATTGCCTCATATGTAGTATCAATGAGTATCTCTGCATCCATACTTTATCTTGTTCTTTGTTTTCCTTATTTTTTTCTGTCATTTCATTTTTGTTTACTTCTCTTCCGTTTTCCTCTTCTTCTTTTTCTTCTTCTTCTTCCTCTTCCTCTTCTTCTTCATCCTCAAACTATTTGTACATTCAATCTTGATTTAATAACATTGTCTATCCATGATAGACATGTTGAACAAAAAATTCTTGTATCTTTCTCAAATCTTCGTATTACCTCAGCACACTGTGGATGGGTCGGAATGTTGCATGCAGCACATTTTCTGATTAGGTTTTGTGGATTGACTATGCTATACCAAACCTTACACAGTTTGCATGCTTTTGGCATTCTTTTTCCTAATGCATCAATTAGGATATTCACAAGATTCACCTTATTCATTTTCTTTGTCGGAAATATGTTGGTTTTTATGTATATTTTCTTTATGAGTCTCTTGACCACTTGGATTTATTTGGAACTTCTTCAATTATTTTCAAGATGTTTTCATTAGATTTGTTCCAGTTTGAAGGATTATATCCTTCTAATATATCTATGAATGCTTTTGTATCTTTTTGGTTAGGACTGTTGCTGATTTCATAGATGAGAAATGCCAGTTCCCTTCCTGCTACCTCATCGTATTGCGAATCTGCTAGACACGCCAAATTACGCCACCTCTTCCCGCAGTTGGAACTTACTGCCATCTTGTTCTGATTTATAGTATTACACTTGATAAAACTAACTTAGAAGACGCTTTATCCTACTATTTTCACACTAATCTTATCACGATAGTTCACGAACACTTCTAGATATTTCTCAAATTCTAGTCGTATGTTAAAACTTGTGATATCTGTTGATTAATCTGACTTCACGCGGGTACGACTCACCAAGCAAGATGGCTACTTACGGAGAGAGAGAGAGAGAGAGAGAGAGAGAATATATAGACATGATCTATCTCATAGATTTTTTATAACGAATTATCAGAACACACACATATATATACATATGCATGAATGTATCCATATATATATATATATATATATATATATATATATATATATATATATATATATATATATATATATTTATATATGTATATTGTCACGAGGCGTTACAAATACCTGGTTATTACACTTACCAACCACAGAATTCAGTTACCTCACAGCAGAGAGATTCCTGAACTTCCACAATAGATTACGACTGAGTACTCTAAAGGCAACGGTGATCCCTTAAAATGCTTAATAATCATATGAGGTATCAAAATTTAAACATGAGAAAATCAGACTAAATTTACCAAATCGATTGTTTTGAGGGTTTCATATAGACTTAAGTTAATTAAAGGGCATCACTCCATCAAACAACTTTATATATCTCCCTGGTCTCTAATCACTTCACGAAACTGGAGGAACAAAACGTCCATCTTACCGCTACCGATGACAGCTCTGGAATGCATGTCTCTGGAAAATTTAAATTTGCATCCTTAAGTCATAGATGGATTATAATAAAATACCAACGTGAAATGTTTTTATCTTTAGAGTAATGAACTTGAATCATACCAACGCACCATTAAGTGAACATATATTGCTCTTGACCATATATTCTTGGATTCGACTTTTATGAATGAATAATGGAGTAGCGTGTTATTAGCGACTCATTAAAAGCACACATTGTTCCCCTCTAACTGCTCTTCAATTATAACAAAATTCCCGTTACAACTGAAAATAATGATAACATTGAAAACGCTTCCCGGGAAATAAAATGCCGGAGGTGAAATTGAAAATAAAACCAAAATATATAAAGGTCCACCTGGATGGAGACCTTAACAGTTATGGCAAATGCAAATAGTTGTTCCGGAGATAATGAAAGAGGAAGAAGGTAACACAAGTAAAAGGAAGAGAGAGAGAGAGAGAGAGAGAGAGAGAGAGAGAGAGAGAGAGATATGCTGGGATAATAAAGAAAATAAAGCTAACTTAGAATGAATTGAAAAATAGGAACAATAAAAAAAAAAACGTATTTTCATAAGAACTGAGAAATTTAAGAAATATAAAGATGTAAGTAAAATATTCATTAAATGTTGCCATATCCATTAACTGAGATTTGTGTTTATAAGACACCGAAGAATCAGAACATAATGATGAAGTCTAAGGAAGTTTTCGAAGTAAAATATGAGATAGTTTGTGATGCTGCTGTGAAATAGTTATTTAGTTTGGTTTTAGGCGGAACTGAGGAAGAGAATTAGTGTTAGTAAAAAAAGGTGTAATATTAAAAAAAAGAAATCAAAAGCAACTGTGGCTGAATATAGTCTGGAAGCAGAATTTAAACACTAAGATAAAGAAAAATAATAAATCATCCGTCAAAAAATCTGAAATATTTCCATAAATCCTGAAATGTATTAGAGTTGAAATCAGAAGCACGTGTGGTATCCAATCTCCCTCACCTGATCCAGGAAACCACAGAAATTCTGGAACCTCATGAAATGATGATCTTGCTTTTCGAATTCATCCTGATCTACAATTTCTCTTTCACTGTCAACTCCAAACAACGGATTCTCCAATCTTTTCGGAATAAATACCGAATATAATGACTGCACTGGTTCTAAGCCTGGAAATTTAATATCTTTTAGTATCATAAGATTTTTATCATTTCCTTTACGATAATCGTCTGAAATCCATAAAATGCAATTGTTTTTTGTTACAGTAAAAGTGAAATAAAATCTAAAAAACATGAACAAAATCAATTCCAATTTTATAAGGTTCCAGCATCTCTTGAAGTACTCTGAAGATATTCCGAATATAAACAAATAACGAAATCTGACACATGTCGCCAAGAAACTCTTTAACAAGCAAAATACCATTTAGTTATTCCCACGACGACCTAACAGCACACTCATTAGCCAAGCCTCTTACTTATCCGATAACAGAAACAAGAAATCAATTGCTTTCCTTTCTGTGGTTACGTCGTATCAAAATACACCTGATTATTATTCTTAAAATTAGTCTTGTTTGACACTTCTTGAGGAACAAAACAATAATCCAGGTACTTTAGTAGGAGCTGAGTTACGGGTTAAAAAAACAAAGCAAAAAAGGAAACGAAAAAAATCATGCTTATATAAAAGATATATGATAAATAATCTTATATAACAAAGGAAAATATATTATAAGGTTTAGAAGCCCCTTGTATAGCTGACATAACATCAGAATAAAAAAAAGTTCATCGTTATTAGATTTTCTTTTTTATTTTGTAAAAAAAGGCAGTTTTAATATCTGAGGTCATGTCAGTGGAGGAGATTCAGAATTAATTTCCACCATTCAA
>NC_087219.1:62356111-62371111 GCF_015104395.2 Macrobrachium nipponense
AATTTGAGTTTGACTCGGCTAGGTAAACATCGAGAGATGGTTGTAAAATATTGAATGAATTCAGAGATAGCAGCAAAGAGAGAGAGAGAGAGAGGTGGCATTACAAGTAGGTAATGATTCTCTGAAAGAGATGGGAAATGAGAAAGCCTTATGGAAATAAGTTTAGAGAATGGCTTGATAGTTGGAAAGAAGTGTAGGTATTCGTTGGAAAGAGAACAGGTGTTGAAAGCGTTTCCTTCGATGACGTGTCGGTAAAGGTTTCATGGATGAGAGAGTTGAAGGAAGTGTGGTAAGAATAGGAGCCGCTGGAGGTATAAATGATCCTTAGCTAACCGAAGGAAAAATGCAGACGGATATGAGATGGAAAGGAAGGAGGGAAGGAGAGCGTGGCTGCCAACGTTATTAATTAACATCAGCGACTTCGATAGAACGGAAATGAGCAGAGTATATATTATTACAAGGCGGTAATGGATGAGTTCTGATTTTCGAATAAAGACGTGACAATGGCAGGACTAGTATTTGGGGACCGCGTGAAATTCGAGGATGTGGTCACTGAGACCAAAGGGGGTATTTGTGGTTACAGTAAAGAGGGAGAAGGTGTATCTATTAAAATTGGCGTCACAACACCTAAGTTACTGACGAAGGAAAAGGTAATAAAAGCAATAAGCAGTGAGATGAGAAAATGAAAAGTCTAATAAAAGAAAAAGGAGATTATTTGAGGTGCTGTTGCATGATGATGAAAGGGGAAAATCATCTGCCGGCGGATGGATATGGTAGGAAAGAAAAACGCGAGATAGAAAAAAAAAGCCAAGTAATAAAACCAGAGGGGAGAAGATGAGCAGAAACTCTAAGGGGAATAACAGGCCATTCTGTTCCACAGGGGAGGCAATGCAAACAGAAGGTCACTGGACAAAAAAATCTCAAGATAAAAAAAAAAAAATACAAAAGAAGAGACGCTGTTTGAAGTTGATGTCACTCAAAGTCCATGGAATGATTATGAAAGATTTGTAGAATAATGAGCATAAAAGAAACATTTGAGGAAATGGAGCAGAAGTGGTTAGTGCCCTGGAATGCCGTTCAGATGTCACGGGTTCGCGTCTCCCCCATGCGATGAAAAATCACTGGCTTGGTATCATGATCAGTTACTGCTGCAGTGTGGGGTCAGTGGTGGGAGGTTGAAACCAACGTCCATTGGAAGATTGAATTTCAATTGCATATCCCCTGTGCACTTCTTCCATGTGGATAGGTTTCATCGACTGAAATATTGAAATAGTAATAGTAACAGGAGTGCTTCCGATGATGTAAGTGGGCCCTATTGATGGACTGGAAATACTTTGGAACATTGTGGATAGTAGGGCTGAGCTTTCGTTTGGGTGTGAAAATAAACCTACTGAATATAGGTGCTAAAACTAACAGAGAATTCTTCTCAATTCTGGAGCTGTGAGTACGAAATGATTGGGAGCAGATGACGTCTGTTCTTATAATGTTTTCAGTCACTTGTAGTTCTTGGGTTTCCTATCAGGCCCTTGATTAGTCTAGCGAAAGATGAGCCATTCTCACGACAAAATCTTCTTTGAGTGATGTCCAAGTCATATGCGCAAGATGTGATGGCATAAATCGGGCATAGTTGTCCAATCATGGGCAGAGAGGCATGTGATCTGCTCTTCCAGTGCTGTGAGATACTTTTTCCACTGTTTCCTTAATTTGTCTGCATTGATGAAAGGAACTTAAACTTAATTCCGTTGACGAAATTCATGAAGTTGCAGATTTCTCAAAGGTGAATTTCTGTCAGTAGTGTCAACAAAGGAAGAAACTTCGCCATGCTTCTGTACACATAGTGTTATCAAGTTCATAATGTTTCATTGGCAGTTGATGACAACACCAAACTAACGAGACTTGATGCCCTACTGAGTATTTCTAACGATTAAGACAGTAACTAACCAGCACATTCACGATGTAGTGCTTAATTCTATGTTCGACAGCTGTTCCAGTAAAAGTTCGATGTAATGTAGCCTGACAAGAGACTCAAGGCTCTATAGCTAATGTGATATGACAGTATATGTATATGGAAAGTTCTACACAATTCATATGCCCGAGTGCTGAGTGAATATTGAAGCTAGCGTCATACAAATCTAAGACGAGAGTAATTAGATCGTTCAGTTCGGCCTCTATGTACCATGACATCCATTTACTGCGCTGTGTCAGTATCAGTGGGGCATAAAGTGTTACGCAGAATTTGAAATATACAGAATTGGAAATATATAGGATACAGACTAATATCTAAAATAGTTACATAACATTAAATAATCATGTTTTTCAAAGTCGTAAAACGTCACTGGCACTCAGTATAACTGGAAGTAACTCGCTTACTGAAAAACTCAAAATTCAAAGGTTTGCAAATGGCTGATCACGTCATCACACAAAAAGCCAATGATATTCCTTATCAGTTTCATTGGCCATGTCGACATATAGATCAAGTACTTCAGTGCTTTTAGTTCCAAGTTCAAGCACCGCAATATTAACTTTGTGAACCTGTCTACGAATAGCGGTTATGCCAGCCACAGGTGCACTTATGTTTTCATTAAAGCCCATTTCATTTTTTATCTTCTTGGTGCTCATTCTGGTCGCCATCTTGATTTTGAAATGATTTACACCAGATATGAGTGTTAAGATACCTTTCTAGTTGCCAGTCAATTTTAAACGCATAATTAGAAAATGAAATTATTGTTTCAAACGTCAATTCCTGGCTATCTTCGATTTTTTGAGCCTATAAAAATCAGCATCACAATAAAAGTTTATTACCTCTGATTTCTCATCTCCCGAGACACTAAAGATGCCATTCATACCGAAAAAGCAAAAAAAAAAAAAAAAAAAAAAAAAAGCAAAAAAAAAAAAAAAAAAAAAAAAAAAACTGTTCACGGGTTCCGTTTTTTGGTCTGAGCCAACTGGACTAATGAACTAAATTAAGGAGATTACTGTCGACATTTGAAACCTCTTTCTCGCTGAAAGTGTAAATTCACACGCTGATCTCTTGTATTATAAAAAGCGAAAAAGAAATTTCAGGTTGCAATGACACTTGAGGATTATGTCATACTTCTTTTTATTCCAGTAATCGAAAAATATCTTGTACAGTGGTCAGTGACATAGATAAAATGACGACGATAGCGCGATTTCAAGTATCGTTATTAAGACTTATCGGAATTTGCTACGATTAATATTGAAAGACCAAATAATGCGCAATAAACCGATGTGAGGATGAAAGAATCCATTGTGATAAAGACTGAAAAAAATGCAACAGATGACTTTTGTATTCGTTTGATTTTTATGCTTTACGTTCGAACGGATATTTATTTTCTCTCTTTCCATAACTTCAGCCTTCTCAGTTGGGTATAACTCTTACACCTTTTATCTTCAGATGCCTGTTTTTAATTGTGCTGTACGCCGAAGGAATGTTCTTCCTCTGATTTAGTGAAATCCCAGACGCTTTAGGGAAAAATGAAGTCGCGCTGGAGGATTTAATGAAGCTGGCGAGGAAATAGATCTCAGCGCAGAGGGCAAATGCAGAGATGCAATCCGATGAGAATGTGGCGCTAAAGTGAGCATTTGAAGTGAGCATTTTAAAGAGCTTTTTTTTTTTTGCGGATGCGAGAATAAAGTTTTTTTTCTTCTCTTTTTTTTTAATGTCGCAAGTGATGAAGGGCTTTCTGTAAATCTGTGAATACTTGTGACCATGTTTTGTATTTTTCTGGTTCACCTGAGCACATTACAAGATATCCCTTAGTTTTTGCGTCACAGTCATGATATGAGAGGAAGATGGACATCTGCATGATGAGTTCATTTCAAGTTCTTTCTTATTCACACACACAAACACACTCACACACACACACACACACACACACACACACACACACACACACACACACACACATATATATATAAGTATATATATATATATATATATATATTATATATGATATATTGATATAAGTATATATATATATATATATTATATATATATATATATATATATATATGATATATATATATGCAGTATATAATATATGCATGTGTGTGTATATGTCTTTGTGTTATGAAAAAGAAAACACTTGAAATCATTATACACACGTCTATAATCCTCAAATGTCTATAATTCTCATCAAGATATAGAAGCTATAGAGCAGTGAAAGAACAAAGAAAAGGATTTTTTGTAGCATACACGGGTGAATTGATCTACCTTCCCACAATTTTGTTCTGGAAAGTAGCTCATGTACATATCTATATATAAAAGTATACTTATATTGTTGTATATATAAGTTACATTATATATCCATGTAACACAAATACCATAAGCAATAATATTAGCACGTAGGTATAGTATTATATATATATATTAGTATTCATATATATATATTATATATAAATAGCATATAGCTTTCACACCCACACACCCACACACACACCTATTATATAATATATATATATATATATCTAGTATATATATATATTATATATATATAATTATATGTATATATTCATATGCATATTGTGAAAACAATAAGTGCCAAGGTATCTGGTTTACATAACACTTAACATTCATTAAAACTGAACACCCATCACAGGTATTAAACGAACTGAATACTCTAAAGGCAGACAAGTGATCCTTAACAAAGAATCTTACCAGTATTGCAGAAAATCAGACTAAGTCATCAAAACAGGTGTGAGGTAATCTTGCAAGTAATTGAATTAATCAAAGGGCATCACTCCATCAACAACTTTAAAAGTCTAAGTATTTCCCTGATTTCAGAAGTCTAAGTACTTCCCTGGTTCTAAGTCACTTCAAGTTAATGAAGGAAAACAGATCAATTACCACTCTATGTTTCTACCTAACATCAATATAATTATATACTGGTATAAAATAAAGAAAACACTTACAAAAATTTTAAATACAAAAATGTATTATTAAACTCAAAATTTATAAGTGAAATTCACAATATCAGGGAAAATTACTGTTACTTGAAAAAAAGTAAAGTTTAATTAATTCTGGAATCAATGAAGTAAAATTAAATCCAAATTAATTTATCAAAAAATTCAAGAAAATTAATTCAATTGAAATTCAAAAGTGTTAGGCAATAATTGAAATTTGGAAATTAATTCACAAGTGCTAATCAATAATAAAAATTGAAAAGAATTCTAAGTAAATGCAAATTAATTCACAAGTGTTAAAGTTAATTAATTGTGCAAAATAACTAAGTTAATTAAATTGTGAATGCAAATGAAAATACAGAAAAATGTGAATAGTATAAAATTTGCAAAAAGCATTAATCACACAGAACATAAAATAAAAAGGCACACTTCAATAAGAAAATGAACAAATGCAAAAAATTAACCAAACACAAAACACAAAAATTTGCAATGTGTAAAAGTGTAAATCTTTTCACTCAATATATTGAAACCATCAGTTTTTGCCAAACCTTCATAACCATCTGTTATTAGTTATTAGTTATTAGTTGTTACCTAACCACTGTTCCTATAAGTTATTAGTTGCAACTAATAAAAATATAACACACTTTACCTTTTTGGTATACCAATTTCTTTCTTTCTTGCTACAGCTCGTTTTACACTTTCACAAAACTAGGCGCCATTACGAAACAATGTTTGTTCAGATTCCACAAAACACACTAAATAACACTAAACAAACTCTAAGAAATATCAAATCTGAAATGCTCAAGTTACGAGTGACCATTCAATATGAAATCGTTACGTTACTTTAAGATCAAAAGTGATATGCGATGGAGAGAGAGAGAGAGAGAGAGAGAGAGAGATGTGAACGTCTCGAGTATCTAAGATCTAACGAAATTCTCTTCCTTACAGAAGTTGGACAGTGGATGACAAAAAAAGTTTTTGGCAATAATGCTTCCAGAAGCTTCGAAATTTTACGCAACTTTACATACAAAATGTGTAATCTGCACGTGGCTTTGACAAAGACATATGCATATGAGATGATTCTGTTCAAAAAAGACACGTACTCGACTCGATCAACCAAAGCAGAAGGCCCTTATCTTACTTGATGACAGAATCCCAAAGCACATTGAAGATTTGAGCTCGCTTATCAAACGTGTTGACAGGTTTTGAAAAACAACTCTAGCTTTGAATGGAAAAAGATATTCTCTCTCTTTCTACATTCTACGTTATATTCTTTTACATTATGTTATGCGAAATCTGAACACACATTTAAAACATCTTATCTCTAAGCTATATAGGAATCTGAAAAAATGTTGCCAAAATTCTACATAACATTTTGTACAGTCTAAGAGGGGATATATGCATTTTGAAAGTAGCAATATATAATAATATACATACATACATACTATATATATATATATATATATATATATATATATATATATATATATATATATGTGTGGTGTGTGTGTGTGTGTGTGTGTGTGTGTGTGTAGTGTGTGTGTGTGTGTGTATTTATATATATATAGTAATAATGATAATAATAATAATAAAATAATAATAATAAATGCCCATAAAACGCCAAAATATAGAAGGTAAGTACTACATTTCAAGTACCTACCTTTCAGGTAGGTAATGAATGAGAAAAGTTACAGAAAAGGAGATATTTATACGAAGAGATCCATCCACAGGTAAGCCGTTTGACTAGCTAACCTTCGCTGACATTTATTTCTCTTTAATCTTCTTGAGTTTTGGTTGAATGAAAAGTTTATCTATAAATCCAAATCCCAGGCGTCCTTTGAGATGTTCTTTACCTGTCTTTGTTTCATCAAGGCTGACTCCATCATCTGGCTTATTGTGCCGACATTTGCTGCTATATATTATATGTGATAAGTTAAAGAAAGCTGAGCTCTGTTGACTATACCTAACTGACTGTTTAGGTTGTATTAATCTCTGATGAAGTGATTTTCCAGTAAAACTGATGTAGGATTGGTCACAGTCCAGGCATGGGAGTTTGTATACTCCTGTGTCTTTGGGGATTGTGTTTTGTTGGACGTTAATCAGGAATTTCGCTAAGGTACTTCGATAGGTACAGGTAAAAGGGTTAGATTTTCCTATAGTTTGGTTCATCTTCTTAATCCTGTCTAGGTGTGGGATTTTTATTTTATTGTTGGGTGTGTCTCTGGTTTTGTCTTGAGGAGGTCAGTATAAGATTACGTTTGCTTTATGAATCGCTTTCTCAGTTATATGGCCAGAGTACCTTAAAGACGAAAGCTGCTTGCAAATTAGTTCAAATTCCTTCTCAAGGAAATCTGGGGAAGAAATTCGTAAGGCTCTTAAGAATAAGTTCCTGGCTACACCTATCTTCATAGAAATGTCATGATAACTAAAACAGTGAATGTATGAAAGTGAGAATGTTGGTTTTCTGTATATGGTAAAGTTATATTCTGTCGTGTCTCTAATCATTAAAACATCAAGAAAAGGAATTTTGTTTTCTGTTTCTCATTTAACTTTAAATTTGATGCTGAGCACTAATTCGTTTAATTGAAAGGAATTCGTTGAAATTCCCCAGTCTGTTATCCCAAAATATTAGAATATCATCTACACATCTCATCCACAGCATGTTTTTTTATTTTACTGCATTTATTTTTATAGGTTCAAATTATTCCATGTATAGATTGGCTGAAACAGGACTTAAAGGTCTTCCCATGCTACACCCGAATTTTTGCTGATAGAATAACTCCCCGAATGAAAATACGTTATTAGATACAAATGGTTAAACTAACTTTATTATTTTGTCAAGAGCCAGTGGGAAATAATCTAAACTGTAGAATATCCTGTACTGGTACTTTTGTGAACAGAGAATGTACAACAAGGCTTAAAAGTTTTATGTTGAGAAGTTGAGAAGCGGTATATGAGCTTCTCTGAATTTGTGACAAAAATCTTCCGAATGTTTAATGTGATTGGGAAAAAATTCAGAGAAGCACAAATACCACTTCACAACATAAAACCTTTAAGCCTTGATGTAGATTCCCTTCAGAAATTTTATTTATCATTTCTATTATCAAATATTTTTCACAATCTCTGAAACTTAAAAATAACCGCTTTTTCAGAACTGCTGTTGATCCATGGCTTCGCTAGAAGAGAAAGTAAACTGCGTTCTTTGGGTAAGCTACGTGTACTGTCGCTGTCCAAAGAAGGTTCACAACCTTGTACAATGAAGAAGCACAATGTAGGAACTGCATATCTAGGTTGATGAAGAAATTTGAGGAAACAGGTTCTGTTATTAATAAACCGCGGTCTGGTAGACCATGAACTGATGAAGGAACTGCAGCATCTGTAGAACAATCATTTGAAAGAGGTCCGAGGAAGTCTAAGAGGAGCATCTTTGGAGATGAGGCTTTCAAAACCTATGCTTAAAATTCTCTGGGGAAAAACTTAAAATCAAAGCAAATAGAATCCAAATGCATAAGATACTGTTAGAAGAAGATTATTATAAACGACTTACTTTCTATTCATCAGTTCAGTGAAAAATTAATACTGACTATGCATTTCTGAATAATTTAATATTCTCTGACCAATTATTATTACACATTAGCTGCAAGGTCAACATGCATAATTGCCATAGATGGGGAACTGAAGAACCACGTGAATCTGTCGAACACGAAAGAGATTCTCTCAAAGTTCATATCTGGGGTGCTTTGGGAAAGAATCAAGTTAGGGCTCTTCTTGTTAGAAGGAAGTACTTGAGTAATTAGAACATAGAAAATACAGTTTTTCAACAAGATGCTGCGCCTTGTCACTTTGCTCTGCAAGTTAAACAGTTTCTAAATGCGAAATTCCCCAACAGATGTATTGGATGAAGTGGACAGTTACTTTGACCTCCACTTTCTCTAGGTCTGATTCCATTAGATACCTTTTTGTGGAGACGTGTATTGTTTATTCAACTAAGCCTTGATCTTAAGACTTGAAAGGAAGGATAACTGATGTGATTACAGGTACGACTGAAAATCAGATGGAAAATGTTTTCCGAAAAGTACAGAATTGTGTTTCTCTTTGTATTAGTAATGATGGTGGACACATTGAAAATGAACTAGGCAAAAGAAAGTGGACGGTGTCTAGCGGATATATATATATATATATATATATATATATATATATATATATATATATATATATATATATATATATATATAAAGTTATATGCAACGAAGGAAAAATAAACGAAGGAGGATCTGGGAGACCTCTCGACGTTAAACGTCCTTTACTAAGCAGAAACTGACATAAATGAGGGAAAAGACAATACAAGAAGATTCGTATAACTGACAGATAGGGATTATAAAGAGATTAGTACCTAGAATCCGAAACAACTGGAAGATGAGAAACCTTCCCAAACAAGCATAAACAATGGGTGCAATTAAAGGTTTAAGACAATCATCTCAGATACAAGGACAAGACAATTAACGGATTATAGGTGACAGCTATTCAGAACTTGGTAAACAAAACCATATTCATATTATCAGTACTGTTGGTTCAATTTCATATAAACTTTCGAAATATATCACTAAGATCTTGTCCCCGTTACTTGGAACCATCTCCGATTCTCATATATATAATACTCTAGATTTAGTTGATAAATTAAACAAAATTGCTCTTTGCCCTACTGATAGATTCGTTAGTTTTGATGTATGTTCTCTTTTTACTAAAGTCCCTATAGACTCTATTCTAGAATATCTTAGTAATGAACTAACTCAGCATGAATTACCTCTACCTATAAGTCACATTATTTCACTCACGAGTTTGTGCATTTGTGATTGTAAGTTTATATTCAATGGTGAATTTTATCAACAAATATTTGGCATGGCAATGGGAAATCCTTTATCACCACTACTCTCAAACCTGTTCATGGAATTCTTTGAAAAACGCTACTTACCTAATATCATTTATATTCCTGTAAAGTGGTATCGTTATGTTGATGATATTTTAGCTGTTCTTCCTGTCGGTATTGATGTAAATGATTTACTCTCTAAATTAAATAACCAGGTACCATCGATTAAGTTTACTCTAGAATTAGAAAAAGACAATTGCCTCCCTTTCTTAGATGTTTTGATACATAGAGAACCATTTCAATGTAAATTCAGTATTTACAGGAAACCGACCAACAACTTAACTTATGTTCATTTCTTCTCAGGCCACCATCTTAACATAAAAATATAAATTTTTTCTCTATGTTTTTACGAGCATTGCGCATTGTCAGTCCACAATATTTGGATCAAGAAATTGAATACATAAGAAAAATAGGGAAAGATTTATGCTATCCTTCACATATATTAGATATTTGTTATAATAAAGCCCACAAAAAGTTTTATAGTGTAAGTAACACACAGAAAAAAAATTCTAAGAACATTCTCAGTTTGCCTTATTTTAACGGATTTGAAACCATTAAATCATTGTTAAAAGCTTTTAATGTCAACCTTGTTTTTTCCTATAATAACACACTAAAAGGAATGTTAATAAAAAATGGCCCCAGAGAAAACAGCAACATAATATATAAAATTCCATGTATGGATTGTACCTCATTTTATCTCGGACAGTCTAGCAAAGGCCTAGAAGTAAGGCTAAGCCAGCATAAATATTCTGTAAAAACTGGGCAAACATCTAATGCAATATTTATTCATTTAAGTGAAAACAACCACCGAATAAATTGGGTTGGTAGTTCAGTAATTGCAAGGTCAAGAAATGTCTTATCACGAAATCTTTTAGAATCTGATTTAATACAACTTACTTTTACTTGTAATTTCAATGTTAGTCGTGACCTTTTTCATCTAGACCCTTGTATTTGTAACATGTTTAAGAATGACCTGAAAGATATAATTACTGACTTAAATAAATAAAAATCAGTTGCCTTAGAGTTATCTTTGTTGTAATGTATGTCTCACATGTATTGTGAATATGTATTGTGAATATGGTTTTGTTTACCAAGTTCTGAATAGCTGTCACCTATAATCAGTTAATTAAACCTTTAATTGCACCCATTGTTTATGCTTGTTTGGGAAGGTTTCTCATATTCCAGGTGTGTCGGATTCTAGGTACTAATCTCTTTATAATCCCTATCTGTCAGAAATACGAATCTTCTTGTAGTGTCTTTTCCCTCATTTATGTCAGTTTCTGCTTAGTAAAGGACGTTTAACGTCGAAAGGTCTCGCAGATCCTCCTTCGTTTATTTTTCCTTCGTGGCATATATCTTTATTTATGGATTTAACATGTTCCTAACTTTCGTGATTCAGTTATAATATATATATATAATATATATATATATAGTAAAATATACTATATATATAGATATCTACATATATACATATTATATATATATATATGTATATATATATATATATATATATATATATATATATATATATAATATATATATATATATATGCAAAATATAAGATTTTTAGCCTCATAAGAACAAAGAAGTTTGAAAATAAAAGCAGTATAATGACGAGAGAGAGAGAGAGAGAGAGAGAGAGAGAGAGAGAGAGAGAGAGAGAGAATTCTGACGCAAAAGCCAATTATGTCAGGTCTTGACCATTCTTCATAACCCTCCCATAGACATTACAGTAGGAAAATTGAAAAAAAATATAAAAAAATAGAAAGCCTATAGTACACAAAGCAAACCGGTGTGGGAGCGTGTCTGTATCTCTCCCGCCCAAAATGGTACTAACTAAACGGCGAGGGGGGGGGGGGGGGGGGGGGGTTTAGGACTTCATGTGGTGCCCCTCCCATTGGCTAGAGAGAGAGAGAGAGAGAGAGAGAGAGAACCGGGCAGATAGGAGGCGAGCGCAGATCTAAAAGCTTCCCTCCGCCCGATCCGGATATTTGAATCCGGATTGCGTCAAAATCGTATGGCCTGTCCTTTGTCCCTGGGGCGACCTATGCAAAAATATTGGTGGAAATCCGCTTACGCGTTAGTTGAGTCATTCGGCCAACAGGTAGACACACAAGTAAAATAAAAGGTAAAACATGGATGGCTTAGAAATATGCAGTGATAGCGAACTTTCATTGAATGGTTACTTTATGAAGTTGAATTTTTGAAGGCGAGCAATGAGTATGTTTCGGCCATTCAGCGCCTAGTCAGGGAAGTGTGAGAGTTTGAGTGGTTGGACAGCAAGGTAAAGAAATCCAGAAAATAAAGGCGATGAAATTTGAGGATCTAAAGGTGGAACTGGGAGAAAACCCCACAGTTGCGCTATAATGTAATAGAGATGTTGGACAGCAAGACCGAAGAAAAGAAGCGGGAATGGAAGTAGAGCGCAAGGCTAAAACAGGATTCAACTTTCGGACCCTGTGGGACGCCGCAGACACCCTTTGGTAATACCCACATCATATCACGTGAGGTGTACTGACGGCACTATCTCCATATGTTGTGCTAGTGTACAAGAATAAACGATAAATAATACGAATAGGTAATACATAAAGCTTGGACATCATTAATAAAATATGGGTGGGTATCCGATCATATGCTGGGTAATCCTACAAGCAGCTAGACAAACAAATGAAACAGATGTTGGGGCTTACTTAGTAGCGAAAATTTTCACTTACTAATTATTATCAATTAATAAAAACGCTAATTGATAATAATTAGTAAGTGAAAATGTTCTAATAAATAAAAAAGAAATGATAACTGGGCACTTCACAAAGAATATCGTCCGTTTATAAACCATTAATTCTCATATCCATGAAAATAAAAGGCAAAGAAACTTCAATGAAATTCATTTATGAGCATTGCCTCCTTTTTTCGCTCTTTCATTCGTTCCTTTAGAGATATTGACGGATGAACTTGTTGGTGTGTGGAACCCGAGACTGTTGCCTTCATTATATTTTTGATCCCCTACCAACCCCGCCCCCCACCCTGGACGGATAAACAGCTTTGCTGGAGGAGGATAACCGTCTCCCCTACCCTCCCCTTCCCCCTGCTAATCCCGTGCCACCCGGGACTGACAAACCGGTTTTCAAGGGGTGGGGGCTGTGTCGTGTCCCCCCTACTGTCACCAGTAGGAGGACGAACAAGAGGAGATCCTCTCGGATTATATTATTATAGAAAACAGATAGATTGTTTCACCTGAACGTGTACAGTACACTATGAATCAAGGAAAGCAGCAACAACTAACAATAAAGAGATATGGAGCTTGCAGCAAAATCTATGTCGTATCCTATATAAATGCATTTAAATGTTACCCATAAGCATTATACGTCACATGACATAGTGCTCCGGATTTCCATTTATCTGTCTATCCACCAATCTATCTCTGCTCCGAATCTGCCCTGGAAGAGGGAAATTCTAAAACGAACCGTTCAGCAATATTCCTTTCTATTCATTTGGAAGGAAAATATATAAAAACGTCGCGGAAGATCTATTTACCAAGAGTGCCACAAAAGGGGATTTCAGCCCCCTCTCCTGTTTTATAGCTGGTCAGCAATTCCTAAGTCCCTCTGACGATGGAAGGTCCTCCCGCACTCGTCCTCTCTAGGGGTGCACCCCCCTACTTCTAGAGCCAGGCCACCCCACACCCCCATTCCGCCTGTCCTGCCTCGAAATCTCGTTTCAGCATTTTCGCAGAAATCATACGAGCGCAGGTTTACTGAAGCGAGCCACGGGGAATTTTGAGGTGCATTTTCACCGCCACTACTACTACTGCTACTACTACTAGCGCTGATACGTAAACTAAACAAATTTTCATTGGCCGTTTTTAATGAGAATCATAAACCTGAAGATTTTCACATTTCAATTTTTATTCTTTTTTGTAGACGTTGTCCAAATTTCATAATAAATAAGAAGAACCAAGTTGTTTTGCAGAATGATCCATGGCATTTCTTATGATTACCCTGCTAAAAAAAAATATAGAAAAAGATGTCATGAATACATTCCCTCTCTGTGTGGTTACAATGCATAAATCTTCAGTTATCAGGAAATAATTGAATAGCTTAGAAAACATTAGCCATACAAAAGCACGCTGGTTTTATGGTTTTTCAGTGACTAATAAATGGCCTTTAGACAGCATTTGAAATTATTTTTGTTTTGTTTTATTTCTATTTTCATTTTTGAAAGTTGATTGAAGAATAGAAGCCAAAGTTTCTGGGCCCTAAAACTCTGTGATTTCAAAGTCGTCATGTATCCACGAGCTCCCTGTCTTTGTTCAAACGGTTTTGTCAAAACTAGTCTGGTTGACATTTTTATTAAATTAAGAAGGTCATCTTTGATCATCACCAGTAAGGGCAATGATTTTAGTTCTTGGCCGCTTTAAGCAATAATTGAGTTAAAAAAAAAACAATGAATCAACGTTCTCAAAAGTGTTAATCAGCTAGGCAGCTGTACAGCACAATTACGGTCCACCCCTGACATAGGCCTAAGAGAAACTAATGGTGTATTCAATCGCATTCGCTACTCGTGTACTAGGTTATTATCAGTAGCGAAATTACCAGTAGTGGTCTATGCTGTGAAGAAATAAGATCGAAACAATTTTGTATTATAAAACGTAGTTTACTTGTATTGGACACATATGTAGGAATATCACACTCAACTGCCTACCTGCATTTTATCTTGTTTGGTGGCCAACCGATGAATTGTCTGCACATGGGCCATTTTTGTATGGACATCTTATTTGCCAATTGTGATTTTTAGTTTCCTTCGAAATTTTTACACAGATGCAGCTCACTGATGGGAGTTGGGGGTCTAAGTTAGTGAGGGGGAGGGGGAGACCTATTGGATTATGTGTGCGTCGTGTTTACAACACAATTTTTATAAAATCTTCGTTGGATATTGGCTTTATTAGTGTAAGTTCATTCTTACTCCCGCCGGTAATTATTCATCATAGAGGTTTATTGCTCTTGGATGTCTCCTAAATTTTTCAGTCATAGGAATGGACGTGGAAAACATATAGACCTATGTCATATCCAATTCTTGCTTAATATATAGGTAATAAAGTACAAACAGGGCAGGCGTGACCTTATTTCTCATCAATTAGGATTTACCGTATC
>NC_087219.1:62378611-62383611 GCF_015104395.2 Macrobrachium nipponense
GTGGATATGTTTGTATTTGTGTGTTTTGGACCATTATACCATTATATGTATATATATATATATGTATGTATATGCGTGTGTATATGTTTGTGTGTGTATATACACAATGGTAAACAATCATAAATACACATGCACACGCACACATATACATATATATCTATATATATATATATATATATATATATATATACATATATTATATATATACATACATACATACATATATATATATATATATATATATATTATATATATACATACATACACACACACACACACAAACACACATATATATATATATATAGATATATATATATATATATATATATATATATATATATTCTATTTACTAATCTTGGGTTTGGTCGTTGGCTGACCTACCTATTTAGGTTACTGGGTAACAACTTAGAAAACACACGAAAGGCGAGCAAATACTATAATTCATGCTGTCCTAAGGATCTTTATTTGAACATCAATTTGTTGACATTGACGATACAGGGAAGATCACTCAATTACAACTTAATCCAATCAAAAACGAATTTTCAAAACTGTCAGGTATCACTGGGCTTCTCTTATGTTATGCGAAAATTTTATTTTTCCTTTGAAGTCTTGTTTTCTGTATATATTCAAAATCAGTGACGGCGGGTCTCTTTTGAACTCCCCAGACATTGTAAAGATAACCATTTAGGAGCCAATGGCTAATCCCTGGATCATGATGGAATGGGATTAAATCGCATGTTCATTTTCATTTCACCGAATCACGATGAAGTGTATGCTAAAATTAGGCGCCTAAATAGACCAGCACCTCCCCCTCGCTCTGAAAGCCCACGCTCTAATCAAAGTCGACTCCCTCTCCCCCACCTATGTGGAGGGAGAGTACAGCCCTGCGACCCATCCCCCACACCCGCCGGCTAATTACCCCCTAACCCGAACCCCTCTCCCCGGATAACACATGAGCAAAGATCGTAAACATTTTCAAAAGGCAATTGAGAACAGCCCGTTGTCATTTGTTGTGACTACACACGTGACTATGCAGTTATTATCACCGATGAGCGCAGGGGCATTATGTATATAGACAGTGTGTATACATACGCACAAACAGCCGCTGTTTGTTTTGTAGATTTGTCGCTCAATTTACCCCAATTGTAATGCAGTTTGTTGTTAGTTCTTCCACTGGGCTATTAAGAGCAATTGAGCAGGCTCTGGAACAGATATCAAAGGAAATTAACTTAGATTTAAACTGTATCTGTAGTTCCAGATAATGCTCACATTCGATACTAACATTTTTAAGTCAGAGATTGTGTTAAGCATCTTGCTGGCGAGATAATCTGGCTCTTAATATACTTTTTGAAGCTGCACTATCAAATCTACAAATTCTTTTAGACGGAGTTTCGTGTAGGTATGATTCACGTCCATATAGAAATACAGATCTTACCAAACTTACATAAAGTCCTACTTCCGAATGCAGTTTTCGTCAATTTGATTTATAAATCTTACTCGTAAGTGGAACTCATGGGGTGCACTGTAGGCATTACTTAAGGTTCTTTGCAGCGTGCCTTTGGCCCCTAGCTGCAACCACTTTCGTTCCTTTTACTCTACCTTCTTTAATATTCTTTCTCTTCATCCTATTTTCCATCCTATCCTAACACTTTATTCATAGTGCAACTGGTTTGAGGTTTTCCTCCAGTTATACCTTTCAAACCTCTTACTGTTAACTTCCTGCCTGCCTACAGTTCGATAAGTTTTCAACCTTTCATCAAATTTGAACACAAGAGAACATGTACTGGATGTCAATGCCCTTAAATATTTCAAAGCTTGTATATACATCATTAATCTTGTCTCCACTAATGTTCAGACTATTTCTACAAACCGGTTGTAACACTTGAAAAGTGATACCTAACCGTTACAGAAAATTAACCTTTTAAATGGATACCAGACTCCCAAAAGCTTTTCGTGCCATATCTGGTATCTGTCGAAGAATTGTAGATCATAACATGAGAGAGAGAGAGAGAGAGAGAGAGAGAGAGAGAGAGAGAGAGAGAGAGAGAGAGAGAGAGAGAGAGAGAACTTTCTTCATCTGTTTAGTAAGATTCGAAAATTAGCAGTATTATTATTTCAGTGGCTCATCAACCTAATGAATTTCACGAAACTCGATATATATTTGGATTATTTTATCCCCTTTCCTTTCTAACTCAACCTGTTTCTTTAAGGTCAAAGAAGATTCTGGTTATTTCATCCCCTTTTTCGCGCCCTCTCTTCATTAGGCCCACTTCTATTTTCCTGAGTTGATTTTAATCTGGTCTCTTTGGATACATGATGGATTTAATTAAAGTAAGCAGCGTAGTCTTGGTGTGTTTGGTTGATTACAGCAGGCTTCTATCGTGACTGCATTCGACACCTTCACCTCCATCTCCGGCCGCTGTTTTCATTAAAAAATCGACGAGGAGGGCAAGCAGCAAAGGTGGAATGAGATTCATGAATAATTATGCAACCGGAATGCCATAGTAGTTGTAATCGCCGAAATTAATTTGAATGTGATTTTTAAATCCTCTGCCCTGCAGGACAGAATGCAATAACACAAATATTTGATGCGTGCAACGCCTGCTCTGTCTAAAATAAGCTCATTCTTCTCTAAGCTTTTTATTGGCTTTTCTCTTGCTTATAGAGAATAAGCATACTGAATATTTTCATTTCAGCTGACCTATATTTTCCACTTTCAGTTAGGGCACCTATTTTTGGTGTCATATCTTAACCATTACTTCCAGTTACTACCAAGACAGTCTTGTGAGTATACGAGGTGTCATTTCAGTTTCAAGTTAAATCAGTTCTGCATTGATTCCATCATACCCTGGTGTTTCCGATCTCAGAGGTCCCTTGATTATTGATTCCACTTCAAGAGCTGTGATTTCATCCACAAGCACATTCTTATGAATGTGTTGGTGAAATAAGAGTTAATGGGAAGAGTTCAATTCCCAACCACAAAGCCCTTCGGCGCCTCAGTGGCGTGGTTGGAATGGTCTTGGCGTCCCACCTCGGTGGTCGCGAGTTTGATTCCCTTTAAGGTGTGAGAGATGTGTATTTTTGGTGATAGAAGTTTACTCTCGACGTGGTTCGGAAGTCCCGTTGCTGAATAACCGCTGGTTCCATGCAACGTAGAAACACCATACAAACAAACAAACAAACAAAGCGCTTTGGTTTTATACACAGAACTGAATTATTTTGGCTTCTAATGAAGATACTGAAGATTAGAGAACTCTGCCATAGTGTCTGGCCTTAAAAATTATGTTTGACCTTGAAAATGAATTCGAGGTAGATAGAAATCTCGTGAAAATCTGAGAAAATATAATTCTCCGAAATTATGATACTAATATCTTTCATAACAATGGATAAGTATCCTTTTTATTTTTATTCTCATAAAAACCGAGAAGTACTCTCTCTCTCTCTCTCTCTCTCTCTCTCTCTCTCTCTCTCTCTCTCTCTCTCTCTCTCTCTCTCTCTCTCTCTCTCTCTCTCCTTCTATGACCTACATTTCTTCGGCAGATACCATATATGATACACACGACTTTTGAGATTTTAGTATCCAGTAACAGGGTTAATATTTTTTAACGGTTAGGTTTTGCGTGTTGCGAATAAGTTATAGAGGTAGTTCGAACAATAATTTTATCAAAGGCACACCTGATTGATATTGGCATTTAGTAGTTATTCTTAGTTGCAGGTGCCATCATTTTTTCGCTTAACTTTTATTATGACGCGAATTTTCCTGCACACTTTATTAGCTTTTGTTTTTATTTGCATTCTTGCCAAATTTCTCTGAAGTTTGTGCTGGTATTATCAGTATACCTATTTGTATTCTTTTTTTTTTTATCGTTTTACGTAGTCCTTTATTATGTTTATTCACATTCGTGCTTATACCAACATTCTTCTGTGTAAACATTTGCCCATCTGTACGAATTTATCATCGATTTTCATCACGTCAGATTCTGACCACCAAATTCCCTTCCAAGCAATTTGTCTCTCATGATTTACAAGGGCCAGACAGAGGACGAGGTTCGTTAAAGGGCGAGAGGCTGATGTCTCTTTACGAATCATTTTTCACTGTGATGGAGGTTTTTTGGCTGTGGGTGGAGACGATATTTCTTTGAATAATCCTTTGGTCACGTAGCACACCAGCGTTTGCTATTATTATTATTATTATTGTTTGAGTGGAGGTGGGCGGAATGGTGCTCTGAGAATAATCGTTTGGTCGCGTAGCACGCCTAGTTGTTTTTATTATTATATTATTATTATTATTATTAATTTGAATTTAGGTGAGTGGAATAGGGCTTTGGAAATGCTCTTATTTCAATCATGTAGCATGCCCAGTTCTTGTTATAAATATTCCACTTATTATATTATGAATGGAGTGTAGTTGGATGGGATAGTATTATTATTATTCAGTACCACCATTAATGATATATAGTATATAGGTATTTACTTTCATTTGCACCAGAAAAATACCATAAGACTGGAAATAATTTGAGACTGAACAGAAAAGATTCCCGCAAATTGAAAATAATTGAAACCAAATGATATTCAATTAAGGTAAATTATGAATTAATGGCGAAAATGCAATTAGCATTAAGGTCGATTCATAACGAATTATTGGTGCTCGGCATCTTTTTTAGCGGAATTAAATGTCTGAATTATTCGGTTCCTTATTTTTTTTTCACCACTAGAATCTCACTGAAATAGGAATTGCAATTGTAAAAGAAGAGGACGAAATATGGAGGCAATGAACCTGCACTGTGTCTGTAACACAAGAATTCTTTATTTCAGAATCTAGAAATTTCAAAGATTTCCTCATTTTGAAATTCCAAGGTTTTGATTTGGGTTTACTGTGTCTCAGACACAGTGCAAGTTTATTTGTGAATTATGTACAGCTGTGATAACTGTTCACATGTAATGTCATGCAGCAATTATATGTTCAGTAGATCATTAAAGGGCGCCTCAGTGGCGTGGTC
>NC_087219.1:62388611-62416111 GCF_015104395.2 Macrobrachium nipponense
GTAGTTTGAAGACAAAAATGAACTTGATTAAGAAAGGTAATTTGAAGAAAAAACTGAACTTGATTAAGAAAGGTAATTTGAAGACAAAACTGAACTTGATTAAGAAAGGTAATTTGAAGACAAAACTGAACTTGATTAAGAAAGGTAATCTGAAGATAAAAATGAACTTGATTAAGAAAGGTAATTTGAAGACAAAAATGAACTTCATTAAGAAAGGTAATTCGAAGACAAAAATGAACTTCATTAAGAAAGGTAATTTGAGGACAAAACTGAACTTGATTAAGAAAGGTAATTTGAAGACAAAAATGAACTTGATTAAGAAAGGTAATTTGAAGACAAAAATGAACTTGATTAAGAAAGGTAATTTAAGGACAAAACTGAACTTGATTAAGAAAGGTAATTTGAAGACAATACTGAACTTGATTAAGAAAGGTTATTTGAAGACAAATAAGAGTAATAGACCTTGACGCAAAGAGCCTGTTGAGCTAATAATCGAAGTGACAACTTAACAATGTAATTGCTATCATGATGGGCTTCTTGCTGGGCAATTATGCTCTTAGTACCGAGCGAGGATGTCCTGATCGTGAGTTACGTTGATCACCTCAGAATACGCAGTATAGCATTTTATTATTGTTCCTTTATTCGATGTTACTCGAGGTAATTTCTCTGTAGAATCATTGTCTTCATCGTTATTATTATTCACATCTCTAATGCCTTTGCAACGGTGCATGTCATCCTTAGTAAGGCTCATGTTTTTAGGTAATCTTCAAGGAAGGTATTAAGAACCCCAATCAGTCGACTAGTCACCCATCACAATGTTTTGGTTGTGACATAACACAGTGTGCACGGCGGACCTGACGTTCTTGCGTGATCATGCTCGCATGCATGTTGTGCAACTGTTTTATAGCTGTTTGCGAAGGCCGTCATGTGGTCGATTTCCCGGTTTTGCAGGGAACGCCTTTTGCCGGGCATGACGCTTAATCCATTCTTTACCAGGAATAACGCAAATACCTTCATACCCTATTCACCCTGTGACAGTTCTTCGGCGCTTGTTTGAATGTCATTGTCATCAGGCGTTTCAGTGCTTTACGTTGTCAGCCGTTGGAAGTTTGTGAAGTTCTCCTTTATAATTTTATAATGAACTGGAAGGGGCTGATAAAACGAAGTAGTTTATGATAATGCGCTTTTTGTTCTTTTGCGAGACAGTATTGCAAAGGATTAGAGGTAATTTTTGGAAATGTGAACAAAGGCATGTTTGTCGCAAATGAAAGTGACATCGCTTATACTTTCATACATATATATATATATATATATATATGTATATATCTATATATATATATATATATATATATATATACATATATATATATAACATATGATATATATATATGTAATATAATATCTATATTTATATATATTAATTATATTCACAGATATATATATACATAATTATATATATATCTATACATAATATATATATATATAATATCTATATAATACGTAATATATATATATATTTACATATATATATATAAGACTATATTCTATAGTAATATATTAATATATATATATATATCTCTATATATATCTATATCTATATATGTTATAATATAGATATATATATATATATCTATATTATATCTAGTATATATATATTATTATATATATATATCTTTATATATATATATGATATCATATATCTATAATATATAACATACATATATACTTATATTAATATTATTACTTATTTCGGAAGGCTCATAGAGTTTAATTTACTGTGATTAACAGGGCCTTGCAATAAAACCCTCGAAGTACCGTAACCAAAGAAAGATTAATAATTGGTAGGTCGCCAGAGTGAGAATTCTACTTCTTAACACTTACTTTATTTACAGGCACTGAGGTAAATTAAATATAGTTTACGTATGTGGATGATAGTTTCTGTATTTGCCCAGTTCACGAAAATCGCCAGGAATTTGTGATTAAGCTAAATAATTTAGTCCCTCCAATAAAATTTACCGTAGAGGAAGAAAGAAATTGTAATTTGAATTATCTTGATGTGGAAACGGTTCTTAAATATGTTCCTTTTTAAATCCGAAAAGTTTGTTACATAAGAGAAGTTATAGTGCATAATAATCATTACTGATAGATTCTCTCTCTCTCTCTCTCTCTCTCTCTCTCTCTCTCTCTCTCTCTCTCTCTCTCTCTCTCTCTATAAGCAAAATTATCTCCGGTTGGGTGAACACTCAATGGCTTCCGGGAAATTCATTCAAGGAACTGAACAATTATCTCCATAATTCATGATAGTCGATAGCTTTGGCCGGAAAACCGAGAATATCGATGGATATAGAATTCGGAAGGTTGAGCTTGAATCTTATTTGTCTTTCAGATTTTATTCATTTGCAATTGATTTTGTACTTTAGCGCGCGATTCTCTCTCTCTCTCTCTCTCTCTCTCTCTCTCTCTCTCTCTCTCTCTCAATATATATGAAATTCATTTCATATCTATATCTATCTATATATAGATATAGATATATATTAATATATATATATATATATATTATATATATATATATATATATATATATATATATATGTATATATTTCAATGCATACACACATGTACATATCATACATACATACACACACATACATATATATATATATATATATATATATATATATATATATATATATATATATATATATATATATATATATATATATATATATAATATATATATATATATATATATATATATGTGTGTGTGTGTGTGTGTGTGTGTATTATAAAAGCTATTTCCCCTAACATAGGGTGTCTACATGGAAATATTGCACAACACATTACCGACACACACAACAGACATATATATGTACGTATGAATGTACACGCATGTCATCTCTATATTCACATACGTCGTTCATATCGAATTCCCTATACCTTGAGAATAACTTGCACACATTGAGAATTATTATTGGTAAGTGCATTCATTGCTAAGTGGTCCAAATCTTAACCAAAGATCCAGGTTCGAATCCAGGCGGGGGACGAAGCCTTCATCAATTATAGTTTCCTTTGGGTTTAAGTCGTACCAAAGCTGTTGTGAATTCAATAGAAAAATGTTTTTGTAGTAGAGTGTAGTATGTATGTATATATATATATATATTGATATATATATATTATATATATATAGATATATATATTATATTACATATACATATATATATACACACACACACATATATATATATATATATATATATATATATATATATCTAGTTACAAACTACTACAAAAACCATTTTTCTATCGAATTCACAACAGCTAATTATATGACTAACATTTTTCTCGATGCAAATAGATAAATATAATATACTATATGTGTATATATGTAGTTTATATACATAAACATCATTATGTATGTATGTATATACCATCTTTGCATGTGTACACACACATACACACACACATACATATATATATGTATATATATGCATGTATGTATGCATGTATATGTATATATACATATATGTACACATACATAGATAGTATAGACATACATACATAATGATGTTTATGTATATAAACTACATATATACACATATATATAGTATATTATATTCATCTATTTACATCGAGAAAAATGTTAGGTATATAATTAGTGATATGCAGATATGTTACGAAAGTAAGTTTATATAAAACATAAACTCTGTACATCCATTTACAAGTCCATCCGGCAGCGGGACTGGGAATGATTGGCAGGCGAGCCCATAAGGAAATAAAGCGCCAGGGAGGTCAAATTTCATCTCTATCTATGTCGAATAAAGATCTACGTGGCTGGGGTAAGGATCAATATTAATTTCCTTATTCTCGGACTTTGATATTCAGTATTCATTTCGGTCTGTTTGGTTGGTCTTACTTTTTGGATTTATGTTTAGTAATTCATGTTCTCGCCTTGATCTGTCATGAATGATAATAGGTCGCATTAAAAGCTCTAGTTTTTCAGTGAGCGCTGGACAGTTCAGAAACACTTCGTGTTAGGTTACCTTTGTAAGAGAGAGAGAGAGAGAGAGAGAGAGAGAGAGAGAGAGAGAGAGAGAGAGAGAGAGAGTGTTCATTATTTTCGAGTGGTAAAAAGAAATAAATTCTTGAACGTAAGCGATAAATAATGAAAATATCTAGGGAAAATCCGAAGGGAAAAGTTAATAGTAGGGGATGAAAGAGGTAACTTGAAACTCCTCCTGGAGTTTTTTCCAATAAAAAAATCTCCTTACGATAAATTTCTGTTGTAAGTGATCCTTAAGAAAAGCCTTAAAGAAAGGCTAAATCGCAAGGGATGGCTGGTATAATAAGTTTATATGGAAAGTTTGCGTTAACTGATAAAAATCACGAAGGAGAAGCTGAATAGTAAGTAACTGTTTAGAAAGTCACGAAGATCCTTGATCAATGTCATTTGATAAAACCTACAAAAGATGTAGATATTTCCCTATAAAACTACGAGGAATTCAGAATCTTGTGTGATCATAAGTGAATATACATTATCTTTACTGATGCTTGATCACGAGTTACAATGTAGAATGAGTTATAATTGGTTTCGAAATAATACAAACCCTAAATCATGAAATTGTTTGAGGCCATCTGATATAAGAATATAAAAGAAGACCTGAATGGCAAACGGTGATTAATAGAAATACCTTGTTTAAAAATATGTCGTGTTGTTATAGGCCAAGTGTTTATAGATAAACAAATATTGAGGAAAGTGAGATTAGAGTTTATTAATAGCATGTTACAAGGGTAGAGTAGATATTTGATGAAACGCCAAAGGGGAAGCACTTATCTTTTGTTATTGTTGGGAGGGGAAGCGCCCCAGGGGAAGCTCTTATCTTCTGTTATTGTTGGGAGGGGAAACGCCCCAGGGGATATTTTGTTATTGTTGGGAGGGGAAACGCCCCAGGGGATCTTTTTTTTGTTGGGAGGGGAAACGGCCCAGAAGATCTTTTGTTATTGTTGGGAGGGGAAGCACCCCAGGGAAGCTCTTATCTTCTGTTATTGTTGGGAGGGGAAACGCCCCAGGGATCTGTTGGGAGGGGAAACGCCCCAGGGGATCTTTTGTTATTGTTGGGAGGGGAAACGCCCCAGGGGATCTTTTGTTATTGTTGGGAGGGGAAACGCCCCAGGGGATCTTTTGTTATTGTTGGGAGGGGAAACGCCCCAGGGGATCTTTTGTTATTGTTGGGAGGGAAACGCCCCAGGGGATCTTTGTTATTGTTGGGAGGGGAAACGCCCCAGGGATCTGTATTGTTATTGTAGGGAAGGGGAAACGCCCCAGGGATCTTGTTATTGTAGGGAGGGGAAACGCCCCGGGGATCCTTGGGCTATTTGGTAGGGAGGGAAACGCCCCATTTTTGGGGATCATTTGTTATTGTTAGGGAGGGGGAAACTACCCAGGGGGCCCCAGGGGCACTTATTTTTCTTTTGTTTATTGTTATGGGAAAGGGTCGGGCCCCAAAGACCCCCCCCCCCCCCCCCCCCCCCCCCCCCCCCCCCCCCCCCCCCCCCCCCCCCCCCCCCCCCCCCCCCCCCCCCCCCCCCCCCCCCCCCCCCCCCCCCCCCCCCCCCCCCCCCCCCCCCCCCCCCCCCCCCCCCAACCCCCCCCCCCCCCCCCAGGAGGACCCCCCCACCCCCCCCCACCCACCCCCCCCCCCCCCCACCCCCCCCCCCCCCCCCCCCCCCCCCCCCCCCCCCCCCCCCACCTCCCCCCCCCCCCCTTTTTGTTCCCAATTGCCCCACCCCCCCCCCCCCCCCCCCCCACACCCCCCCCCCCCCCCCCCCCCCCCCCCCCCCCCCCCCCCCCACCCCCCCCCCCCCCCCCCCCCCCCCCCCCCCCCCCCCCACCACCCCCCCCACCCACCCCCCCCCCCCACCCCCCCCCCCCCCCCCCCCCCCCCCCCCCCCCCCCCCCCCCCCCCCCCCCACCCACACCCCCCCCCCACCCCCCCCCCCCCCCCCCCCCCCTTGGGAGGGGAAAACCCCCCCCCCCCCCGCCCCCCCCCCCCCCACCCCCCCCCCCCCCCCCCCCCCCCCCCCACACCCCCCCCCCCCACCCCCCCCCCCCCCCCCCCCCCCCCCCCCCACCCCACCCCCCCCACCCCCCCCCCCCCCCCCCCCCCCCCCCCCCCAACCCCCCCCCCCCCCCCCCCACCACCCCCCCCCCCACCCCCACCCCCCCCCCCCCCCCCCACCCCCCCCCCCCCCCCCCCCCCACCCCCCCCCCCCCCCCCCCCCCCCACCCCCCACCCCCCCCCCCCCCCCCCCCCCCCACCCCCCCCCCCCCCCCCCACCCCCCCCCACCCCCCCCACCCCTCCCCCCCCCGGCCGGGGATCTTTTTGTTATTAGTTTGGGAGGACTGGGAAACGCCCACCCCGGGGAATCTTTTGTTATTGTTAGGGAAAGGGGAAACTACCCAGGGGGAGGCACTTATCTTTTGTTTATTGTTGGGGGGTAAAACTCCCCAGGGGAAAACGTACCATATTCTTTTTGTTATTGTTAGGGAAGGGAAACACGCCCCCAGGGGTATCTTTTGTTATTGTTTAGGGAGGGGTATAAACCTCCCCCAGGGGGAGCACTTATCTTTTGTTATTGTTTTTGGGAGGTAAAAGTCCCCAGGGGGTAAACGCTACATAATCTTTTTGTTATTTTGTTGGGAATGGGAAAGGAAACGCCCCAGGGGAATTCTTTTTGTTATTGTTGGGTAGGGTGGGGAAAAGCTCCCCAGGGGGACACTTTCTTTTGTTATTGTTGGGAGTAAAGGGGAAATCCCAGGGGCCCAGGGGTACATTTTGTTTTTGTTATTGGTGGGGCGTGGAAAACGCCCCACCCGGGGGATCTTTTGTTATTAGTTTGGGAAGGGGAAAATACCCAGGGGGGTACCCCGGGGCTTAATCTTTTGGTTATTGTTGGGAAAGGGGTCGAAACCCCTTCCCCCAGGGTGGGAGTACTTATCCCTTTTGTTTATTGTTGGGGAGGGGAAACGGAAGTCCCGCCCGGGGGAAGCTCTTTTATGTTTTATTATTGTTGGGAAGGGGAAACGCCCCACAGGGGATCTTTTTGTTAATTGTTGGGAGGGAAAGTACCCAGGGGGCCCCGGTGGGCTTAATCGTTTTGTTATTTGTTTCGGGCCGTGGGGAAACTCCCCCAGGGGGAGTACTTAAATCTTTTTGGTTTTTAATGTTGGGCGGGGGAAACAAGACCCAAGGGGACGCTCTTTTATCTTGTTGGTCAATTGTTGGGCAAAGGGGAAACGCCCGCAGGGGTAAGGGGCACTTATCCTTTTGTGTTATTGTTGTTGGGAGGGGAAACGCCCCAGGGGATCTTTTTGTTATTGTTGGGAGGGGAAAACAGCAGGGGTATCTTTTGTTATTGTGGGGAGGGGAAACGCCCCAGGGGATCTTTTGTTATTGTTGGGAGGGGAAACTACCCAGGGGGAGCACTTATCTTTTGTTATTGTTGGGAGGTGAAACTCCCCAGAGGGAGTACTTATCTTTTGTTATTGTGGGGGAGGGGAAACGCCCCAGGGGAATCTGTTATTGTTTTGAGGAAAGGGGCGCCCCAGGGGATCTTTTTGTTATTGTTGGGAGGGGAACGCCCATGAGTTACTATCTTTTTTGTTATTGTTGGGAGGGGCGCCCCAAAGGGGTCCCCTTTTTTGGGTTGTTGGGTACTTATCTTTTTTATTGTTGGGAGGGGAAACGCCCAGGGGATCTTGTTATTGTTGGGAGGGGAAACGCCCCAGGGGATCTTTTGTTATTGTTGGGAGGGGAAACTCCCCAGGGGGAGCACTTATCTTTTGTTATTGTGGTGAGGGGAGGCTGAGATCCAGGTAGAGAGACATAAAAAAAGAAAACAGAAGAGTAAAAACCCTCATTTTGGCTTAAAATGCCATAAATAATTCAAAAGTTTTTGGTAAGAAGTATTAGCTTAGATTTAGACATTTTGTGTATATTTTTTATGCATACCTTTATTCAAACACAAGTTGTAGTTGGCGGTCAAGAAAAAGCAATCCTTATGGCGTGGTGATCGCCGATAAAAAATCCACAACGAAATCCGATTCTCGAGTGGCAATCGATGTAATTGTTAAGAAAAGTTCCTTATTAAAATACGGAAATTGTACACCATAAGTGTTAATTGACTGAAAATATTATGTACACCCAAATCGTTGATAGTAGCTGTCAATCACATGGAATACAGTGAAGCTTAAGTAAGCAGGGACAAGATCATGAAGAAAGCGTTGATCATTTAATTATTATTACTTGAAATTTATAGAGGAAATGAAAAAAATGTAAACTATATTAAAGCTATATTTAAGGGAGCATCTTAAAGAAAGCTCAGCGTCTGAAGGACTCGAAGTTAACCGGTCATTATTAGATAAAGCTAAAGGGAGCCTCTTTGTAGAACTATTGATCAACAAACTGCAGGCTTCCCATGGTCGTCTCTCAAAGCAGATAAAAAAAATTAGATGAACTTGATAATGCGTTGGTCTTGTTCAGTGAGATCTACTAACAGACCACTTTTATCGATGTAAGAATTGTTTGTGCATTCCCGACAAGAATAGGAAAACATTAGCCATGTACCGACCATGTGAATTACTGTATTAAGATTTGGTGGGGAAATAATTTACCTACATTTACCGAGCACTCGAATTGACGGGTAAATGCATATACAGGGTGATTCTGAAATATTTTTAGTCTTTTATATTTGACGTTACTTCCATATGTTGCACAAACTTTTTTACTGAAATATTCAGGTACTCCAGTATTTGTTTTAATCTCTCGTCGCATTTAAACGAGTTAACTCGACTGAAAAAAACACCGAAAGTGATTCTCACGACTTTATTTTGAGCTAAATAAACTTCCACGTTTTAACTTCGAATATAAACTGAAAAATTTTTCGTCATTCACGGAGCTCGTTTTCCGTCGGTTTCAGTTACGTTTTCTCTCAACAGATGGCAGCGCAGCCACTATTAACCCTTTATGATCCAGCCAGTTGGATGAACACGTCTCGGTTACGAGTTGCCCCTAACCTTTTTGTGGTCTGTGTCCGCCTAATATGATGGCGAATGATGATGAATCATGCGATAGCAGCGGTGACTATGCTGACATTGATGAAATGATTATATCTTATGCCCAGTACAGTTTTTATTGTAGATTTTCATTGTTTACGTGACTTGTCCTGGCTTTCATATTACTTTAGAGATTTTTTTACTTCATGTTATGATTCATTGCTCTATCATTTTTTATGAAAATTTCAGACTTGCCTCGTCACGTGTCAAAATATTGATATTTTACTTTCCACCTTTTGCTCATAACGACGAGCGGGATTTCTATTTTCGTAGCTTTCTTTTACTTGTATCTTCTTAATATTCGGCATGTATTTCCTTTTTTTATGTTATCGTCAAGGTCATAAAGGAAATTTGGCTAATTGGTAGAATATCGCGTATTCATGAAAGGAGAGAAATAGCTGCCAAACCGAGAGAGAAAATGATAAAAGATTATATATTATCTCTAATTCATTGCAAGGAAATAAATGTAATAGATTATCTTACAATCTGATGTGGCTGTAATCGAGGAAAATGTCTTAGTGTCGTGTCCCGGTCATCGATCAGTCATCAGTTTTATATCTTTATACTGAACATTTTTAACATTCTTTTGAGTTTCATTTACAAAAGTGATTTTATTATATAGTACCTCCTATTCTCCCCCGGGCTTTATTTTCGAAAACTCTAAAATGTCTAGATATTGTTTTGTTATCATACTACGGATCTCTTCCGTAGCGTAGACTAAAACTGATTTCATTAAAGAGAAATAAATCTAGTTGAAGACATATATATATATATATATATATATATATATATATATATATATATATATATATATCATTCGAGCTACAAAGGTCTTTTAATATTTAATTCGCTCTACCTCAGAATTGATATATTTTCATATATGTATCGAAGGGGAATTTTTTAGTTGATAATGATTTCGTCCCCTCATGGGATCGAACCATCGTCCAGCGGACAGGCACGAAATCAAGACGACATTGACGTAACGTCCATGTCGTCTTGATAATTATTCATATATATATATATATATATATATATATATATATATATATATATATATATATATATATATATATATATATATATATATATATATATATATATATATATATATATAATATATATATATATATATATATATATATATATATATATATATATATATATATGTGTATGTGTGTGCGTGTGTGTATACGTACATACACCTGATTTGCCTATTCCATTTCTTCATTTCTTCAGCTGAATCTAATTCAAGACATCCGTCATTCGTAATAACTCTGGCCATGTAATTAAATGCAGTAAGATTACTGAGAGGTTGACAGACTTTCCAGTGCTGTGCCCTCTACTCTAGCATGTTATGTTCCCAAATTATTGATGTGGCAACTTTGATTTTGAAATAAACACCATGTTCCTTACGCATCAGTCTGGTAACTAATGCCTGCACATCTTGTGTGTTCTTCTACGAAGCGATATTTCATCATATGAACAATCACGATTTGCCTGATATCGACCATCAACCCATTCCGTGTCCTCTTTCGTTTTTCCGAACAGCTCTGTGCATAGACAAACTCTATAAGTACTGCAAAAAAAAAAGGAGGATGCATAATGCATTTCCTTGCAATAGATCACTGTCAACAATAAATTCAGGAGACAGCTGACATCAGCATTCACGCGGCACTTTATATCTTGATGGATTTTCATCAAGGATCCATATTTTTCTGGTGGACCATAACTTCTCAAAATCCTTCGAAGCAGTTCTTTTATGAACTCTTCAGATGATTTTTCAAAAGCCATGAAAGCTATCACAAGAGGATGGCAGCGTTCTTCACTTTGTTGTAAGGTATGTTCGAGGACAATAATTTGGGGATCCGATCCTCTACATCCTGTGAAAAAGACCTGTACCTACATCATTTTGTTGTCGATCGAGAAATTTTCATTTTTTTCTAAGCTTTGGAAGCGCCTCAGTGGCGTAGTCGGTATGGTGTTGGCGAGTTCGATTCCCGGGCATTCCACTAAGAAGTGAGAGATGTGTATTTCTGGTGATAGAAGTTCACTCTCGACGTGGTTCGGAAGTCCCGTAAAGCCGTTGGTCCCGTTGCTGAATAACCACTGGTTCCATGCAACGTAAAAACACCATACAAACAAAATCTAACCTTTGGTCAGGAGGACCAAATGGAATACTTTTGTTATTATTATTGTGTGCTTGAAACTTTAGAAATTACCACAATAATCAAATCTCCCCCAGCCCCCCTTTTTAAAGTTTCATTATAACTCAGTTCCCATTCACTTGTCATAGCTTCAGTGTTTTATAATCTTTGGGTATCTTTACCATTTGAGATATCTTTGAGTTATCCTAGATGCTGTCACCTGTCCGCTGTTATTCAGTCATGACCAGGTGCTCTTCAACGAAAGCAAGTCCAATCGCACCTACAACCTTTTCCTTTTCTGGTGGTGGAATCCCCAGAAATAGTTTGTTTTGAACTATTTCAATGTGCTCCCTTGTCGTATTAATACAATCTATTCTGACGTTGTGTAGTTTCCATTAAGGTACTGTCCTGGAATAGCGTTTTTGTCTTAATCCAATCACACGTTCTTCCTGTTTCCCCTTTCAAAAATGCTCATTTGGCTTCATCTCTCTTTCAAATACTTTCACTAGTCACGCCTCGAGCATTAAACTCAGATCATTGAATTTTTGAAATAGATAGTAAGAGAGCCTCTTTCTACTTCAACAATCCAACCTTTTCTTCCCTTTAATCTTCCTCCTCAGACATTCCAGGTCTCACCTGTTAGACATTTTTTTTTTTACTTTAATTTCTGTCACACCCTGGACAGTTGTTTGAGGTAAGATAGGTTACGTCAATCATTTCTCATCTTTCGGTAATATCTACATCTTCTAAATTCTTTAAGTGTAGCCAAAAGATTCTGACATTCCAGCCTCAAAACTTCTTTGCCATTTGGCTCAAGGACTTTTTAATAAAGTAGTGGTTTTGACCGCTCATTAATGTTACTCGGTCAACTACAGTCAAGGAGAGAGAGAGAGAGAGAGAGAGAGAGAGAGAGAGAGAGAGAGTGAGAGAGAGAGAGAGAAATGCTCTGCATTAATGCAACAAAGACATCTGAAATAAAAGTTTTTGAGTATTTTAGTCAATACCATTATGAATTGACTTAATCATGTTCAGAATCAAAAGATTTCACAAAAGGGAGTTTGTTCTCCGTACACCTCAGGCAGTACAGGAGAATGTATGCAATGATTATCCCTTAGGTTCCTAGCTGCTCCCACTTTTTAGCCGTTTACTTTACTTCCATATCCGTTTCCTTTCTTCAGTCTTGGTCTCCAACCTCTGACTACTTTGTTGTCTAACTGTGGGGTTTCCTCCCACTTCCACCTTTTGGTCCTTATGCTTCATATTCTTTATTTTCTGAATCTCATTTTTTGCTGTCCAATTCCTCTAACTCCCTCTTTTCACTGTCTTGATCGCTCTGTGGTCGAAAGGGCCTCAGTGCTTGGCTTGACGGCCTAAATTTCATCAATCAATCTGTTGGTCAATAAAGAGAGAGAGTCTGTAACTTTGAATTGGATTACTGACGAACGATGACCTTTTTTTAATTTATTTTGTTCGGTTCATGAAATATTATCATTTTTGGCAACTGGTTGAAAAGTAAAACGTAACTTATCGTGAAACAAAAGATACCTTATAGCAGAGGTAGCCAAAAAGTCGATCGCGAACTACTTTGGTCGATAGTCGTTCCCCCACAATCCTATGTAAACTAACAAAAACACAAGCTATATATATATAATATATATATATATATATAATATAATATATATTATATATATGTATATATATTATATATATATATATATATATATATATATATATATATATATATATATATAATGTTTTATCGTACTATTTGATTTTTTTACCACGTAATAATATGTCATTATGTAGTATGATAGATCGTAAAAGAGCTTCAGTCTTTAGAGTAGATCTCGGAGTCCAAAAGTTTGGCCACCCCTGGCCTTAGAGTGAGGTAATCCAACTTTAACTGGAATCTTAGTTGAAGTTGAGATATACTTCAGTCTGAACAATCTGGGGCGCGGCTTTGCGGAACAGGCTTGCATAATTTATCAAGCATTGAGTAATTCAGACCTTGTCTTAGAGCTGATTGCGTTATTATTCAGTGTCCTAGGAAATGTTCTTTAATGCATGTTCATGGTGTGAAGAGCATGTTGGACCGATTGGCTGTATATGCGTAAGCCTATGGTATTAATTAAGAAAAAGAATGAGTTGACAAATGGTGAATTTAGATTTGTTAATTGAAAGGTTGGCTACGTATATGTTCATATAGTTGCGGTATTTTCCGACTAACATTTCGATAAAATCTCCGTTGTTTTACATTAGCTAAGCAAACCTTTTCTGCTGATTCCACGATGCCCTTGTAATGACTTTCATTAAAGTTTGAGTTGGCTTAGATATGGTTCCCTTTCATTATTTAAAGTAGCTGATTAATGTAAATGAATAACGAACAAAGACGTGATTTCGAAAGAGAATATCCGCAAGACCAAAGATTCATGGTTTATGTTAGCTGTAGCTATTATACAATCTCTCTCGATAAAGCGCTACAGTTAGTGTACTGTACCTTTCATTCTAGTTATTCTTCGAGTTGGAGTGAGTTCATAGCTGGGCTTTTAATACAGAAATGAAGTTTTCACCTCTTTTAGTTACGATGACTGGTTACGATGCATCATAAAACGATGAATAAAGACGCTGGCCTTGGCGAACAAAGCGAGGGCGAGGACGATGATAAACATTACACTGAGTAGCCGTACATAATTCCAGTTTAGTTTTCTGAAAACAAAACTCCTGTGCCGGCTTTGTCTGTCCGTCCGCAGTTTTTCTGTCCGCCCTCACATCTTAAAAACTACTGAGGCTAGAGAGCTGCTAATTGGCATGTAGACCAACCACCCTACAATCACCAACAACGCAAAATTGCAGCCCTCTAGCCTCAGTAATTTTTATTTCATCTAAGGTTGAAGTTAGCTATGAGTGTGGCTGCGCTATAGGACAGGCCATTGCTGGGGCATGGCTGAATGTTTCATGGGCGCGGCACATACAGCATTATTCTCTGAACAAAAAAGTCGATTGCGCCGAAGAAACTTCTGCCCCCAATTTTTTTTATTTGATTCTGAACAAAACGTTCTTAGGGAGCTTTAGTTGAACATTAATAATTGACGTGCATCATAACAGGGCAAATATTAGTGTACGTGTATTTCTCGTATGTTAAGTTTTGTTCCGTGCAAATGATAATGATATCCTTCTGAATAATGTTACGCCTGCGAGAGATACTGATGCAGTGCCTATTGTATCATAATAATTGATCACAATTCGATACAAATATGTTTGTTCTATCATATAAAAAACGGAAGTGTTTAGTGTTGATATTAGAGCTTTGATAATTCATATGAGAACATTTGGGAATTTTCATCCCAAGCTCCCCTGTCCTAGCCGAAATGAAGATATCAGTAACTGGCAGCTCCACTTTTTTACTTAGTTGGCATGGAGCCAACTAAGTAAAAACCGAGAGTTTATTGATTGTAGGTTATCTGGCGTTCAAATTAGTAGGGTCACTGATGCTGTACTAGACGAACGAACAAAGGTCATTCAGTTAGACTCCTTAGGCTACCAGGCTGCTGCCTACGCAGGCATTAGAAAATATCATTACCATGAGACTGAACCGCAAAGCTCATTCTCAAAAGAATATTTCACGGTTCTAGATATTTCGTATTTAAACACAAACATTAAAATATTTTTGTTGCTTATAAGTATGAATGTTTACGTGTTATCTGTCTGTCTATATTTGGCACATAGCGAGGAGGATAAAGGAAAGAAGTTCTTATTATTGGATCGATCTTTTGGTAACTTCAGTTCCACAGCTGTTGGTCAAGGGAGAACGATTCCGTTTTTCTCATAAACGAAGTATTTATTTACAGTGTTTAGAGTTGACGTCGCTCGAAGCTCAAAGTCGAGATATTTCCTGTGAAGGAGTCATAATCATATGAAGCGAATTGTGTATTCTTATATTTTCTTCTATCATCGTTTGTGTAACGTTGATACAAACATTGGCCTCTACCGACGTGGATAGAATGAAGGTACCTTATGCCCAAGCTTCCAAATGGTAGGTATATATCCCTAAGGAGGTTAGTGTCGTCAGTATACTAGGTATTACAAGACGAACTTTGCAGCGTCCCTAGCTGCACCTACTTTTTAGCCTTTTATTTTACTCTGTCCCACTCTCTTTTTCTGGTCTGACTGTCCAACCTCTCTAACTATTACTTCCTGGTGCAACTGTGGGGGTTTCTCCCAGTTACGCCTTTAGGAAGTTCCTCGTTGGACGAGTGGTTTTCGCGTTCGCCTACCAATCCGGTGGTCCGAAGTTCGATTCTCGGCGCGGCCAACGTGGAATTAGAGGAATATTTTCCGGTGATGGAAATTCATTTCTCTATACAATGTGGTTCGGATCCCACAATAAGTTATAGGTCCCGTTGCTAGGTGACCAATTGGTTCCTAGCCACGTAAAAATGTGTAATCCTTCGGGCCAGCCCTAGGACAGCTGTTAATCAGTTCAGTGGTCTGATAAAACTAAAATATACTTTTCCACCTTTAGGTCCTTGTACTTCATCTCCTTTATTTCGTGGATCTCTTTAGCTTGTCCAACCACTTCAACGCCCTCTGTTCTCCGGCTTAAATGCCAAACGGCTTAAAGTGCTGTATTACCTGTCCTGACTGCCTCATTTTCCTAAATTAGATAAATCAGAATGCTAGGTAACATCTCGGATGTTGCAGTGTGTTTTTTTTTTTTTTTTTTTTTTTTTTTTTTTTTGACCGGATGGATACAGAAACGAATGTATACCATTTTACCGTGATACGGCTGCTTTATTCGGTCGAGTAGCTGTTCGCGATAGTAGGTATTCCAGGAAGGGTCCTTGATTATAGGTTATCGGAAAGAGAATTAGAATGATTTATCACGTGATCAAGTAGTATTTACTGTGGTTGTTCGTTTAATTAAGTTACTGACGGAGAGGTTAACTGGGTCTTCAGCTAAAATAACCCTCACATTTGCAATTTTATGCAGTCACGTCATCTTCAGCGCAACATTCGGCAAATAGTGCAGAGTTTTATAGTAAGTTGTATTTTATGCAGACCCTATTTGTTGTAATGACCTTTTATACAAGTTTGGGAGAAGTTAAAATTGGGTCCCTTTGCCTTATATAGCCCATTAAGGCGCAGAAATGATCTAGAAATGGGGGTTTCATGCATACTCAGTTTTTTCCTTCAACATCGGAAATAAACCGAATTCTGAGGGTAATCAAAAGATCGTCGTTTTCTGTTGGTTCTAGTCCCATTTTCTCTCATTCGATAGCGGTCCAACGACGGTTAACTTTTATAGCGTGAGATCACATTGCCCAAAACCCACTATTTTGTGGTTGAAAGCAAAATATCCCATTCGATATTAGTATATTTGTTTGTGCGATCGCCAGCTATGATGCCCGATTCGGTAGCAACAATAAACATATAAACTGTGATGGAAGTTACGAATATTGAGAGTGAAGTTGAATGAATAAATGCTAATCTTTCTATAGTTTTTTTTTTTTTTTTTTTTTTGCAAGGCAGTTATACTACGTAGAGCAAAATGTTCATTAAGAGTACCTTTCCAAGTTTTCATCGAGTGACTTCTTTCAGTTAGGCACTACTGTATAATCCAAATACGCGTCTGAAGTTTTCTGTTATACTATATATATTATTTCTTGTAACGGGTTTGAGCCTGTGAAAAATGTAGATTTTATCGTAACATAAACGTCCATAAAAGGCTGTTATAGACCTCGATCTTGGTTCCTTTTTAAAAAACTGTTGATGTTGAAATCTTATGAATAACGTAAGCACTTGTTTTTTTCATAAAAACATACTAAACCTGTTGAAAATATTAATAGATAACATATTTAATCGCCTTACAGAACTTTGTCCCAGCCAATTTAATATCATCCATGTCCCAAGGAAGGTTAATTTAGAGTAGCTAGGTCAAGAGGTAGGAATTTTTTTTTAATCGTCAAATACTATTGTTTGTTTCTAGGAGGAGTTCGTTAGTAAAGAAACAACAATATTTGTGCCACTATTTTAACCAGTAATCTTTAACATAACTTTCGGTTTCATTAACGACATGAAATTAACATTATTGAGTTCATCCCATCTGTTTCTACACCTGTCTCATTTATGCAGTTGTTTGCATATCTCCGACTCATTGTGAGATGGTTATTGATGAACTGATTTGGGATCAGATCCAATAAATATCCAGTAATATAAAAAAGAGTGTGTTCCCTGCTATTCTGCTGCATCATTGTTAAATAATACGCCAATCTTACCAAAAGTGACGGCCAGAATGAAGAAATTTTGCTATTCTATCCTACTGTTGACATATCAAATACTTGGTGTTACTTTGCATTTTCTTGATTTAGGTTTAATTATAGTTAAACGTGAAGTTCGCTACGCGTAGAATATTTGCTCCACGGGCATAGTAAGTATATGGTTCTACAGACGAAGAATATTTGCCCTACGGGCATAGTAAATAAAGGGTTCTATAGACGAAGAATATTTGCCCCACGGGCATAGTAAGTATATGGTTCAACAGACGAAGAAAATTTGCCCCACGGGCATAGTAAATATAGGGTTTTATAGACGAAGAATATTTGCCCCACGGGCATAGTAAATATAGGGTTCTACAAACGAAGAATATTTGTTCCACGGACATAGTAAATATACGGTCATACAGAATGGTTTATAGAGCAGGCTGATGGGAGGGTAGCTTCATTATTACTTAATATAATTTCTGAAGTCAAGTTCTGGACTTAAAGTTACCTGAGACCGAGGGAGACTTTGCTTGTGACTTGAATCTTGGTAGAAGTTGAGCTGTGCCTCAGTGCGAGGGCGTTGTGGAATTCTCTTCCATTATTCATGTGGAAATGAGGTGATTCGACGCGGTGTCTAGTACCTGATTAATTATTAATCCCGGAAGTGCCCTTTAGTGATTGTTTTTGGTATGATGAACGAGTATGAGTTAAGAATGATATTTGTGTTTTCATTATTTACCGCAGGAAGTGTCAGCTGACAAACGATAACCGTTGAATTTTATGTGCAACGTTTCACAATAAATATATACTGCATTGAACAATAAATTATGTGTAATTCTGACCCTCTTTTATCATTTATGTCAGTTTGAATTTTTAGAACCATCTCTTCGTATCTGACTCATTTTAGCCACAGAAATGATGTAGAAGAGAACGGGGCTTGTCAACGTATTCCACATCCTTTATGAAGATCGAACAACTAGATATTGGTGGGGATCAGGTATTTTCGTGTTCGTTTGCCATCAGTTGTCATTTCAGTTAGCATATGGCGCCACCCGTGTGCTGATCTCTTGATTAGCGGCTCCTCAGGCTTGGTGGCGTCGCAGTGAAAGAAGAAGACGAAGAAAGGGAAGGGATATGAACTTCATGTCATCAGAATTATGCGGCTATGATTTGTGAGCGGCCATTCCAGGAAAAGTGGCCAAGCCCCGCGGAGAAATCGCAGTGCATTACTGCCACCATAAATTACCATTATTTCTGGGTATCTAGTCACAGGCTATAAACCGTTTCTTATTGCGAGGGAAAACGATTCCGTCTCTTGACTGAAACTTAGTTGAAGTTGAGAAGGAACTGACTTCACTCGAGGATAATCGGCGGTATGAAGTACTACATCAGTTTATGTTGCATTGTTTATATCATCGGAAACTCATTTCTCAACTAGTTTCTCGTCACAACAGTCATGAAAGAAGGGTCGAAGAAAGTCTCGTTTCATTTACGTTTGGTGTCATTTTTAATTGTATTTCTCATTTATTTTATTCAATAAATCGAGGAAAAGGTCGAGAATAGCATTTTTCTTTCGCGTGGTAAAGTCGTCGTTTCATCAACGCCGAATATAAACAAAACGTCTTGCTCCCCCCCCCGAAAAAGATGAAAGTTTCATGGGCCGTGGGGGAGAGTCTCATACGGCATTATACGCTTTACAGGAAACTCGATTGCGCCAAAGAAACTTTGTATTGTATTATGCTATAGCTTTTAGGACTATGAAAATTGAATATTAGGGAGAAGGAAGGTGGTTTTACCTTTCCATGCTAGGATTGAAATTTCTCAATGTAAACACCATTCAGTTATTCTCAGTTTTTCTTACAGAATTAAAGAAAGGTTTTTTTCACAATTTAATGATTTATTTCACTTATAAACGTCCATGATTATATTTCTCTGTAATATATGCGAATTCTTGTTAATTACAAAATACTTCTTCCTTAAAAAAATGTATACCTTTAATACCCATAGAACTTACTTGTGACAAGTTTCAGGTAATAAAGCACGTCTAGACAGCCGCATTCATGTGTGATTAGGTTGAGATGTAACAGATCTACATCGTCTTAAGGAGTACTCTTATAATAGACTATTCTTAAATGTAGATTTTTGCTGTTCATATCAACTCTGGCATTCACTTGGATTAAGAAGCACAATAAATTACCATTCCTGTTATTTTTGTCACCATTTTTTCCGTGGCACAGATTACCTGCTAATGGTGTGGTCATGTAATGCAGCATAATTTGGTTAATTACGAGCGGAGTGAAGTCTTACTGGAATAGGGCTCATTTCTGGCTGCCATGCCCTAACGCTATTCAAACTGTAATATCTCCAAAAGTATTGAAGATAAAAGAAAATTTTTTCGGCAGATCAAACCTTACATCTTTAAATATTATCCCCTGTATGAATTGTTTTCAAAATATCATGCATTCACATTTAAATGATGTTTTAATTATTGCATTATAATTTTCTCCACGGCCCGGCTCTAACGCTTTTCAAATGCTAATATCTCCAAAAGTATTGAAGATAAAAAGAAAATTCCCTTCGGCAGATCAAACCTTACATCTTTAAATTTTATCCCATGTAAGATTTATTTTTAAGATATCTTAAATTCACATTTAAATGATGTTTTAATTATTGCCTTAGACTAGCGCTATTCAAATCCCAATATCTCCAAAAGTATTGAAGATAAAAGAAAAATTCTTTCATCAGATAAAACCTTACACCTTTAAATTTAATCCCATATAAGATTTATTTTCAAAATATCAGTCATAATATCTCAAAAAGTATCGAAGGTAAAGAAAATTCTTTCGGTAGATAAAACCTCACATCTTTCAATTTCATCCCAGATAAGATTTATTTGGAATGCAATTAACGATAATAATTATGTAGCAGAGGGTTCAGAGATACCTAGTTAACCCTTTGATGGTTTAACTTGAAGCTTCGCGAGTTATCGCCTTTAGGGCGTCCTACTGGTGTTAGTTTATGAAGTACTAGTTGATTATTGACTGAACTTTCCATTGAACTGTAATGCCTTTGTTTGCCGAGGTCTGTTGAACTGTACACAAAACCCAGCGCAGAAAGAAAGAATTGGCAAACGAAATGTTCTGTTCAGTGAGTACACGAGGGGCGGGGGTTGAGGGGGCCGGATATATTTTTCTTTCTCTTTTTACTTCAAGCATAGATGAAAATACTTGGTTTCTGTTGGCTCTAGTTACATTTTGTCTAAGTAGATGACGCTATCTACTCGGGGTGCCTGTAACTGCTGATTAATTTGGAAGAAGTCCAAGAGGTTTGTATTGATGCGAGGATTTTGTTTTTTCGGGCGGTTTTTATTTCATGATACTAGAGTCACTTGTGCGGAAAGAGAGTGGACCAGTTTTATAACTATGTTATTTGGGAGGTACCGGTATCAAATTTTTAGGAAAAAGATGTTTTTATTTTTATTATTATTGCGTCATATCATTGCAAGTTTTCTTGCTTAGTGTTGTTCGGGCCCAGAAATCAGTCAGTAATATACAGCATAAACTGGAACTTAGGCAAGCTATGTATAGCGTAAGCTTCTTTAAGCTTAGGTTATATATTTCTCTCTTTCACTCTCCTCCCTCCTTTAAACACTTTTGAAATATCGCCCATTTCTCTCGAAGCCATGTCAAAACATTCTCTAGCCTTTCCTTTTATGCTAACCCTTGACCGAATGTTTTGGCTTCCCTCTAATGAAACCACCTTCTGTTTTCAAGTTGGATTTTAAAAGACAGTTACGCCGTTAGATCCATCATCACGGTCTTCATTCTACTCTGTGTTAACACATAATGTAACCTGGTCTTTTCCTCAGCATTTCTGCTATCACGAGTAAACTTTGAACATTCTTCCTCCGAAGCCAGAAATTCCCAGCAGTCGAGAGTCTTGACTCTTCCCAGAAAACATCTTCGTAAGGTTTTCTCATTTCTCTCTCCCTGCAGGCATCACGTAACTACCAACGTCACCATCTTTTTCTCTTTCCCTGTTATCTGCCTTTCTCATTCTCCAAACACAGCCATGTTGGTATTCAGTATGTAGAAAAAAACGTTCTATTTCACCCTCACTCATTTCCATTCCTGGTCCGTTGATGCTTACCATTGCCACTTTTTTTTCCGCTCTCGCACTCGGTGTTATCAACGCAATCTCTCAACAAACACTCCTTCACCCATTCCTTTCATCTCATAGCCACCAACGCTCTGTGTTCCTCACTATCCTGCCCTTCAAGTTATTTATATATATATATACGCACACACACACACACACACACACACACACATATATATATATATATATATATATATATATATATATATATATATATATATATATATACCACAGGAAATGTGGTATTCTCTTATTTAATGAAGTCACGTGCATCTACTGTGATTTTTGAAGTATGTATATATATATATAGTATATATATATATATATATATATATATATATATATATATGTGTGTGTGTGTGTGTGTGTGTGTGTGTGTGTGTGTGTGTGTGTGTGTGTATGTATGTATATGTAGCTAATTTACTAAGATTTACAAAAAAAGCCCTTTGAATAAATGTCAAATTGCATTTTATGAAGGTAATTTTTGCCACATTCTCTGTAAAGTGTTTTGTAATTATATGTATATGTATTTTTCTAATGTACTATAAGCCGTATAGCTGGTATAAAGGATTCAATTTAATTCTTTTCAATTAAAAATAAATATATATAATACTATATATATATATATATATATCTATCTATATATATATATATTATATATATATATTATAGTATATATATTTCTATTTACGCCACACACACACACAACACACACACATATATATATATATATATATATATATATATAATATATATTATTTAGAGAGAGAGAGAGAGAGAGAGAGAGAGAGAGAGAGAGAGAGAGAGAGAAATATTCTGGGTTCTATGTATGAGTTCCATTAATACTTTGATAAATTTGAATGCTAGAGAGTTGCCAGCGCAGGTTTTTCCTGATTGTTTCATAATGATTAATACAATGGCACAGTTCGTGAATGATGAGGACCAAAGTTTTTCGAACGAAAGCAAAGGAAGATCAGAATTCTTCACATTTATTAAATGTTTACTTCATGTTCAGGCAGCTGAATGTACAATCCACATTTCTACATTGCTTCACATTCTTCTGCAATTAGAGTAATAGGTTTGCGGAAAGAGTCTCGCGACATTTCCCATTCACGCCGTTTCCTGCAAGCACTGCTGCCTTCGCTTTGATCACTCCAGTTGGGCCGTTTTTTCGCCTGAGAAGCGAGGTTGAAATATACCGTGTAGAACGAGGCAGTCACGGATATTCAGTTGAATTACTTCGCTCCCGAACGTTCAAAGTTACGACTTTATCTTAAAAAAAAGCTATGATTCTCGTGAGTATTCAAGCAATTTATGGATTACCCGGTATTGAAATATCAAATCGTACAAGTTTTTCCAGCCTTGTATAGCTATGTTAGATTATTAGGGAGATTATGTAATAACGACGAAAAGGGTGACGACCACAGCGAATTCATTTAGGTTTTGTAACACGAAGATTATAACCTAGATACTGCGTTAGTTTAAATTCATATATCGTCTTCACAATTTTGGAGTTCCCTGTTATGGTTTATGTTGCTAGGCTAAATTGGCCTTGTGCCAATATGCGTTCTTGCTCGTACCAACTGCCAGCATTGTGCATGATTTACTGAGGAAACTTCCTCGAAGTCGGAAAAATCCACACTAATATATTTCTTAATGGATGTTTGAAGTTCTCAATTTATTGTGGAATATAGCTAGACTTCAAACAATTCTTCTTTAGATTAGAAAGGTTAACTAATACTCATTTGAAGTTAAGGTATGAATTTAGACTGCTAAGATAACCCAAGATGAGGAGATAGCCTATAGGTAGCACTTGAATGGTCCTTGCTGACATCGTGGAACTCATTTCGTCTCTCGTATCTGATCCCGTTAAGTATAGAAAGATGCGCCTTTAATATTTTTTGTGGCATGAACAAATTATATACCTAATTAATACTTATGTCATGAGAGCTTGATGGCGTGCATTACACTGTGCTGGAACCCAGCGCTGCCCGTCATGTCTCCCCTACCCTCCCAATCCCTTACCTACCCTGCCCTTGCCCGGATTGGACGAACAGGTTTGCTGGATGAGGGTGGATGTATCACGCCTCTCCTACCCTCCCAATCCCTTACCTACCCTGTCCTTACCCGGGATGGGCGAACAGGTTTGCCGACAAGGAAGAAAGATCCTCTCTGACTTTATTATTATAGATTTTTCAAGGGAAATCATTTTGAGATTGGTGATTGGGTTTCCAGTATTATGCGCCACGAGGACGATTTCTTTTCTTATGTTCTTCTAACGCTTATAACATTTCTTCCCTTAGGAGGGAGGTTTGTCGTTTTCTTCGAACTTGAGCACCAATCTTTCTCCCTCTCTTCCCTCTCTTGTTTTTTTTTTTTTTTTTTTTTTTTCTGGCAAGAAAATAAAACCAAATTCTTGTCTCATCGAGCGTTGCTCTTACCAAATTAAACTTCATAATAGTACCGAAAGTGAGCCAGTAAAATTTTAACGAGAGGTTGCTATGACGTCATTTTTATACTCGCTCGTTTTCTGTTGAGTTGTAGTCACTCCACGCAATAGATGGCGCCAGAGTTTGCCATTACATGATAATTACTGATTATACAGAGGAAATTCAACCGGTTTTGTGTTTCATACTGTGATGTTTTATAATTATGAGATATACGATTTGTGAGTGTAGACCGTCGTCCTTTTTTTTTTTTTTTTTTACAGATGCATATCTTTTTCGAGATCAATCAGCAATTTAGGTTACCGGTATGAAGTGCCGAGATTACCCTTTAATTCATTGTCTGCAGACGAATGTAGTTTTTTTGTTGCAAATTTCTAGATCGGTGATAGAGTTTTGTCTCCGTTTCTAGTCGGGTGTACTAGTGTTAATGAGTATTTGAGTTTCTAAAATGGGCCTCAATTGTTATTATGCGAATGTGCTTTCCGACAAGGTTTTCCGGGATGACCGAAGATTGATAAACAAAAGAAAGGCAACTAAGTAAACATGTAAGTAGTTTGTTGTTTGAATCATTTTCTAACAGGAAAAAGTAACAACGTTAGAAAGTATATCATAAATTGAACGATAGAAAGGTTAGTATAATTATTGACATAAAATCAAAAAAATATTTTTGTAAGTCACACATAATATTATTAAGAGATTAATCTCTAGACCTCAAAAATATTTGTGATAAACAATATTGATATTAGGCATAATATAATTATTGATATTAGGCTAATTAGAATAATGACCATACGTGCGTCAAAATATTGACGTTAGTCCAAAACTTCTGATGGCAGTCTTATAATGTTTTGGAGACTTCCGAATCTTTAATGAAAGGTGAAAGGTACGTTGCAATACTAATGATATGTTTTTAATGAATTAGTATTCGGCATATTCTCAGTTTATATGCATAAATGTACACGCAAATCTCTCTCTCTCTCTCTCTCTCTCTCTCTCTCTCTCTCTCTCTCTCTCTCTCTCTCTCTTCTCTCTATATATATATATATATATATATATATATATATATATATATATATATATATATATATATGTGTATATAGATATATATATGTATATATATGTATATAGTATAGTATATATATATATATATATATAATATAGATATATATATATATATATATATATATATATATATATATATATATATATATATATATATATATATATATATATATTATATATACACACACACACACACAGTATATGAAACAAGTGGGAAGTGAAAGAGTGATGAGACTATGGAATATTAAACATTGCTTGCTCGAAGTGCATCAATATTTCACATTCACTTTTATTTTCTCCTTATACATAAATGACTTCGCCCTTTTTATTGAATGAATTTTGGATTTTTTATTTTAGTTTGGCGTCAGCTCATATAATATTTTTGTTCTTTGTCGTTGTGTTGAATAAGGTCCGATCATAGCCTGAGTGTGGTTGTTTACTTGAAATAGTATTATTGATCCATATGCTGATTTTCACTGCATATAAATTATATATTTGTATATTATGTAGATGAATTCGTCTGTTAACACAGGATGCGTCTCAAGTATAAAAGGCCCATTTAAACACTCTGGTTTAAAGCTAAGGACTATGTTTCGATGGACGTGGCCTATACCTTTATTTATGCATTTATCTCGTTCCAAATATTCGTGATTCAGTTATACATACATACATACATACATATATAATATATATATATATATATATATATACACATATATATTATATATATGTATATATATATATATATATATATATATATATATATATATATATATATATATATATATATATATATATATATAACGTGTGTGTGTGTGTGTGTGTGTGTTTGAGAGCGAGCGCTTGTCTTTATAAAAACAAATTTTAGAAATAACACAACAGCGCTCCCGTTTCGGAATATAAAGCGCACCACCTCATACTCACAACGCCGCCATCAAAAGACGATAATTCTTTCAATGCCAAGTGGAACATCCAGCAGCACCTCCGTCGTTTTCCAGCCCTTGTCTCCTTTCCTTGGAAAAGTTGTCCCTGGAAAAGCAAATTTAGCTTGGCTCCGTCAGTGAAATAGCGAAAAGTTAGAGAAATTGCTTGCTGAAAAAATGCTGGACCTGGATCTATCATTCAGTTTCCTCGACCAAAGTTTTTCTATTGCTTTTTGTTGTTGTTCTTTTTATTTTTTTGTCTTGCATTTAGTTTGTTCGTGTTGTACAGAAAGACCCAATTTCTGTTGGGGAGAAATGGGGATAAAGGTGTAGGTTACGCTCCTAATTTCTCTGGGGAGAGAGAGAGAGAGACAGAGAGAGAGAGAGAGGAAGAGGGAGAGAGGACGAGAGAGAGAGAGAGAGAGAGAGATGATAGATGAATAATGAAGGGTAACGAAAGAATGAGATCCTTTTTAATAGGAAGGATATGTTAATGGCAGAATTATATGTTTTTCTCTCAATAATAATATTAATAATTATTATTATTATTGTTAAATATCTACCTCACATGAGGATCGAACTCTATATTTGATTTAAGAATCCTGGTTTGAACCCGATATGAGTTCCACATTTGATTGTGTGTTGATTGTTTCTATTATTATTATTATTATTATTATTGGAAAAGTAAATCCATAGTAATATGTCTGATCTTGTTATTTAAAATACAAAGCAGAAAGCTTTCGAAGACCTGCACGGTCCTCCTTGTCAATCTGAATACAATTACTAACAGTGACCATACAAGAACTTTGTTTTTTGACTAGTTTACAAATAGCCTGTTTGATGATGTAGTTGGCTCTTCACGTTATCCCCTCGTTCTCCAACGGCAAACCAGCTAATCGCCTAGATCTTCGAAGTGGCGGTTCGTCTCTTGAATCGTTTGATAGCAGCTTGGGCGCCTGCAACAAGGGACACGGGATGGGTCTCCGTTACCTGAACGAAAGAAGATGAGGCAGCGGCAGTATCAGAGGTGGCTAGATTATTGGTGTTATTACCATGCAACCTATATCTATGTTATAATCTGATAAACTGACAGCAAATTATTTCATTTAAAATAAAATCTTCTTGCGTAAAGGCTTTATTGCCTTCCATAGAGAGACCTCTGTTAATAATTGCTCCTTCAACTAACCTTCTAATACCTGTATCCTTACTATTGAAAATTACTTTTGACTCGTTCCAATTAATGCGGTGATCGTCATTTAAACTATGTGAGACTAGTGCATTATTCTCAGCATGCAAATTATAAGCTCTTTTATGTTCATTGATTCTGATTGGTAGTCCCCTTCCACTTTCTCCGTAATATTTCTTATCGCAATCCAGACAAGGTATTTCATAA
>NC_087219.1:62418611-62438611 GCF_015104395.2 Macrobrachium nipponense
TATGTCTAAGCGATGCTGTATAGCCTTATCTTACATTATTCACGTGGCCAATTAATAATTCATACTCAGGTGAGCAAATGTATAATAATAAATCCGGGCATAGCTATACTTTTCCAGTATGCAACACAAAATTATCATACAAATTAATATTTTTGGTATCATTGTCGATAATTATTAGTCCTTGCAGACATTATATAATTCTTTCGCAGAAAAGCGATGAGAACTGAGATTTGCACTGCCTTTTCCTATGTTGAAAAGTGTTCAAAAGTTCTATCAATATTCTTATGCTGTCCAAGCTCAGTGATGCTAATTTTGATAACTTTTCCATTTAAACCAACGAGTCAACTAGAGTAAAAGGAGAACACCACATGTGAATTGATTAAAGGTTTTGTTTGATCTCTTTCGAATGTGATGCAAATATTCGTGCTTGCCAAAGGTTCCGTTTTCTGTTGACTCATGTGACTTTCTCTCGATAGATGGCGATGCCAGTACCGTTTACCTTTTAGCAGCCAATCACGTTCGATGAATTCCATTGCTTGCAGTGTTGTTTAATGGTTACATAAAATATCGTATTTATTTGAGTTTTTGGTTTCATTTTTTTTGTAATGTAGTGATGGCTGATCAAGGATCATACAATCTAGTGATAAAGATGAGGTGCTTTTATCACTTTTCTAAAATGTAACTTGCGATGTTTTGTGTGTGTGTGTGTGTGTGGAGTCTACTTCGAAATTTATAGCAACTAAAGGCAATTGTCCAGTGTTGTCCAAACTGGGGTCCCCGTACCCCTGGGGGTACGCAACATAGAGATCATGAGGGTACGTGAACAAACAAGGAACACGTGAACAAACAAGGAACACACAAACACACACACACACACACACAACAGAAACCTCCCATCAGTGAACATCAGCCTCAAATCTCACATTAAGTTTTGTAAGTAATTTTCAAGCATTTTGTTATTAAATCATCATTTTTATTTGTGTAATAAATTTGAATTTTTCGACCACCATAAAAGTAAGTTTCTAGGTAGACGTGTTTGCTAAGGTATTTTTAAAATCTGTTATCAGGTGGGAACAATGAGTTCCGAACACTTATATACAAGTAGAGAAACAAGAGAGAAGCTCAGGTATTTTGATATGACAATTCGGTGAATGTTTCTGAATGTCTTCCTCCGATGCACGACTCTGGTTCTCACCCATGTGACCTGATTTTCTATTACCTTCCACCCTTCAAATCTTCCTTCTTCTTATTTTCTCTCCTTTTTACTTCGCCTTTGATTGCTCTGAAACTCAGTGGAGTTTATATTCTAAGATGGCACTTAAAAATTACTTAGGCTAGAGGACTGCAAATTGGTATGTTGGTCATCCACCCTCCAGACATCAAATCTGCGAAATTGCAGCCTTCTGGCGTCAGTAGATTTGATTTTACCTAAGGTTAAAGTTAGCCATGATCGTGTGTCTGGCACTGATATCTAAGGTGACAACAACAAGGCCACCAACGGCCGTGGCTGAAATCTTCAAGGAGCAACTGAGAGTTTCATGGGCCGTGACTGAGAGTTTCATACAACATTATACTCAGTACAGAAAACTTGAGTGCGCCGAGGAAACTTCGGCTCATTTTTTTACTATTTTATTTGAAGATGTCCTGTATATCTTATGCAATCTCTTCCTTGTTGCAGTGATATTATAATAGTTTAGGCCACCTGTTTTCATCTTTCTAGGCTATTCTACTTTCTTTTATTTGCATTTTTCTTTAATGTGGAAACCGTGATGCCTGCAACCTTACACATCCAGGCCAGCCAATTTGAGAAAAACGTGACAGAATCGAAAGTGTTGATGACCCTCCTTTCTTTGTTGTTGTTGAACATCTTCTGGTATATATAGTATCTTCAGTTTGCGTTTGATACTCTAGTAGGGCGCGTTATTACTTTAATTTCTCTGATCAGTTTATTTCGTAACTTTTGTATATGATTTTTATCATCTAGATTTTCGTGACATTTTAATTGCTGAAAAATGTAATCGGATCTTGGGATTTTAATGTGTAGATATGGAACTGCAATGAATATATGTCTGTAGTCTGTCCGTCTGTCTGTCTGCCTGCATGTACACACACACACACACACACACACACACACACATATATATATATATATATATATATATATATATATATATATATATATATATATATATATATATATATATATATAATATATATATATATATATATATATATATATATATATATATATATATATACTATATACTACATACAGACATACAGACGGACTACAGACATATACTATTCATCACAGTTCCATATCTAAACATGAAAATGTTTGGAACGTGATAAATCCATAAATAAAGGTATAAGCCACGAAGGAAAAATAAAGAACGGAGTCTCTGCAAGATCTTTCGACTCGATTTTGTACAAACTCCGTTGTTTATTTTTCCTTCGTGGCTTATACCTATATATATATATATATATATATATATATATATATATATATATATATATATATATATATATTATTCATTTTAAAAACGACAGTAAACTGCTTATTCATCGGATAAAACACCCTGGCCTTTTATAAAAGAGAATTTTATTCTTGACTGCGTTGTCTGGTGCATCCTCTGTATGAGAGAGATTTAACGAAACACAAAAATAGTAATTCTGATTCCTGATAAATCCTTTCTATGTTCATGAAGCGAGGTTCTATTGTCAACAATCATTAGAGAAACAGCTCAATTACGGAAATATTGTAGCGAATGCTGTGTATGTACTAAATTAATCTGAAAAGGATCTGACCAGTGCAGCGGGATGCAGCCTGCAGTAATGAAGGACGCCGGGTGCGTAGATCCTCTTTCATGCGCGCTTTTGATAGAAGATCATGTTTATTTGGCGCGTCATGTTTATTTATGTGCGAGTTAAGCGCTATTTCAAAGAATTTCAGCCTCGCGTATCCGATGGGGAAGTGCGTACCATTTTAGATCTCGGTACACATCAGAGAAGGACTAACGATCGGGTGTTTGGCAGCACTGTTTTATGTATATTTTTTTTTTCTATGATGGTATGAACCTTCACAAATAAATTTTGTTTGTAAATTTAATTATAAATATTGGATATCGGTAATCGATGGTTGCATTTGTAAGCATCGGCTTAAGAAATTTAAATCTTGAATTTTCCCGGTTGACTGTCTGTTCTCTGCCTTCTGTCTGTTTGTCTGTCTGCTTCACTTCTCTGCATGCCGTGGTTTAAGGTTATATATATATATATATATATATATATATATATATATATATATATATATATATATATATATATATATATATATATATATATATCTTAGCTGACCAACCCGGCACTGCCTGGGAATCTCTGATTACATCTCATAAACTCTCTCTCTCTCTCTCTCTCTCTCTCTCTATTCTTCTCTCTCTCATTCCTGTTAAGATAGTTGCTTCTCGCCCCCCTTTCCTATTGGGGCTGAACTTGGACTTGAAGTCTTCAGGAGTGTTGCTATTAATCTCAGCAATCTTGAAAACTATGGATTAGACACTAATATCTGTTGTTTTCAGTCATTTTTGCATGTCACCCTTTCCCACCCCCTTCACAACCCCCCTCCCTTTTAGGGTTCAACATGGACTTGAAGGGGCATCGGGAGTGTCACTATTCATCTAAGCGACATCAAAAACTATGGATTAGACACCAATAACAGTAATTTTTCCATTTACCCTTCCCACATCCCCCTTTGGTGCCAGTGATGTCTTAACCCCATAGAGTTCATTCCCAGTTGGTAAGTAGTGTGGCCCAGTCATATGTCATTTCAGGAATGAAATATTGAAGAAGGGCCCTTCTTATCAGTCAGTGAGCCGTTATGGGCAAGTATAGCCCCCTGAAGTTTGATGGTGAACAAACTGGAGACGTATCAAAATTACTAAATGACTGTTCTGACCTAATAAATGATGTTGCAAAAATCACAAATAATGTAATGCAGTATCTTCTGTGTGAATGGTAGTAGAAATAGGATTAAACACTGTACAGTATGAAACTGAGAAAAAATGGAACAGCTTTCTAAAGTTTAAGATAAATAGTGTGAATTTAGAGGAACCGTTTCATTTTGCATTGGATATGTGTAGGCGGAGCAACACACCAGGTTACAGATTTTTGAAAAGATGTGAAAGAGAAGGAAATAGTGGCCAATCAATAGAAAACATTCGGGCACTAATGACAGATAAACCTGTAAATGTTACGAAGTATGTCACATATAGGACAAAACTAAGTAAGGGATTTTTAAATCACAGTGTATATAAAGGGGAAATATATGTGCGAGATTATAAAAGAGAAGCTTTGACAAGGATAAAATTGAAGTCTCATAGCTTAGAAATTGAGTGAGGGAGGTGAAGTAGGACCCATCATGAAATGCGTGAATGTGTTTGTACAGAAAACTAGGTACTGGATAAAGAGCATGTAGAATTACTCTTGCATTGTCCTCTCAGTGCGCACATTCGAGTGAAGTATTCCAACCTTGATCATTCCGACATTGTGTGACCTTGTTAAATGAAGGTAATATGGTAGAACTTTATAAATTATGTATATGAGATATTAAATTATTATGCGAGCTAATTATAGTATAATATTTTAGGAGTGGTATTGTGTTTTTAATTAAATTCCGTTGTTTAATAATTTATATTTATATATTTTTTGTGGGCTTAAATATTTATTCAAAGTGAGTCTGTCTTGTGCAAGATTATTTTATTTAATGTGGATAATAATAATATATTCCTCTATCTTTGTGAGTTTGTTGTTATATTTAGTCAATAAAGTAATAAAAAAAATACCCAGTTTGGTTGAAACTGCTTAATGCGTTTCAAAGTATGTGGAACATAGTACGCACACACTTACATATAATACATACATCCATTTTTATATATAGATATATATATTACCTCATTCTATGTGACGATTTATGCCATCATAGCAAAAAATAAATAAATAAATAAATATATATATATATACATATATACATATATATATATATATATATATATATATATATATATATATATATATATATATATATATAATATAGAGCTCCCAAACACCCGATCGTTAATGCTTCTCTGATGTCTACCGAGATCTAAAACGGTACGCATTTCCCCATCGGATATTCGGGAACTCACACATAAACAAACATGGAACACCCAATATACATGATCTTCTATCAAAAGCGCGCATGAAAGAGGATCTACGCACACAGCGTTATTCATTAATACATCGTTTGATGCACTTGTCCATATGTATGTATGTATATATATATATATATATTATATATATATATATATATATCTCTTTCTCTTTTCCATATATATATATATATATATATATATATATATATATATATATATATATATATATATATATATATAGACACAAGCACACACAAACATATCTATATATCTATATGAACAAGTACATCAAATAGTTTGAGCTGTACATAAATGGAATTGGCAGATAGGAAATGTATGGGAATCTCTCTCTCTCTCTCTCTCTCTCTCTCTCTCTCTCTCTCTCTCTCACCCCGATCAAGAACACGTACAAACACACAAGCAAAATGATCTGTCAGAGTAATTCTCGATGGGCGATCACTCAAAAATTCATCAGGGAAATTGAACAATTAATTCCATAATTCGCGAATGATGACGGGTGGGCACTCAGAAATGTCGTTAGGTAAGGGATTATGAAGCTTTATGAACATATCTCGTTTCCGGTGTTCATCTTTTATTAATGATAATATACTCATCTAGTTTATGTCGGTGTATCAGTGTGTATGTGTTTGTATTTGTATGAGATATTGTATGCAGGAAGTGTTTGCGTAATAATGATTATTTTTCTGTAATGCTATGTATCTCGCCATAAATACTGCGAGTGCTGATGTTCACTACAATGGTCAGATATCATAGATTGCGTGAAAGGATTGTGTTCGGTGTGCATCATTTCCCATTTTCTGTATATATGTAAGTAAGTTACTTTGAGCTAGTGCCTCTGGTAAACAAATGACTGCTAGATCATGTATAAGAAAATTGTAAATTGTATATATATATATATATATATATATGATATATATATATAATATATATATATGTGTGTGTGTGTGTGTGTGTGTGTGTATGTGTGTGTGTTATATATGTATATGTATATAGTGAGATAGATAGATAGGCTATACATATTCACAACATATGTGTAAGTGTGTAAGTGTTGTGAGTACTTCTTTATTTGATATATATATATATATATATATATATATATATATATATATAATATATATCTTATGTGTATATGCATACATAGAGCGTATATGTATAACTGCATATACTCATCCAGCTCCTATTTTCTTCAGAGCGAGTGGCCTGAGAGTAGTCCTGTTTAGAACTCTCGCCTCACGAGTCAGGAGGGCGACGATATGACCAAATTTTGGTAAAATCTATTGCCCTCTGTACATCCAAAAATATTTCCCGAGAACCAGAAGGTTGAAAGTTTGTCCGAAAAAGGTTACAGACTAAAGGATGATTAAATGGAAACTCACGTTTCGCTCTCCCTCCAATCAACGAGGTAGAGCGACCCTGGGCTCCGTCATTCCTGGATTCAGGTCGGCCAGGAAATGCCATAACCATCCAACACTCAACCCTCTCTCATCCTTTCTCTTTCACCACACACCTTTTTCCTTTATAGGGGTTGACGCCAGAGGTATTTCTGGGATGAGGTTGCAAGCCCATGCCTTGACCCATGCTTGTTCATGGGGCTAATGTCCGTCTTCTCTGTGTGGTCCTCCATCTAAGTACTCAACTGACCCAGCGTTGATCGAACTATACCAGCAGCGGAATGAATATTCACTGCGTCTGTGCGCGTTCGATAAGTGGCTGAGAAGGATCACATTAGCTTTAGGAAATTGATACGAAAATATTTTGACTTCTGGAAAGAAGAGGATGAGGAGGAGGAGGAGGAGAAGGAGGACTGTGATTAATTGAATGGAAGTTGGGGTTGATTTTTCAGGCGACTGGATTTAATTCAAATATCTGTGTCCCACGAGTCCTTCCTCGGACCGTAATATTTGCTTTATTAATCCTCTGGTGCTTCCTTTAAGCTTAAAATACTTTTTCAAAAATATTTCATTTATTTATGTGTTTTTCCCGTCCTGCCTTGACATGATCTAACTTATTCTTTCCTTTTTCCTGTTCCTGTCTGTCAGTATTTTTCCAGTCATCAGGGCGTCCGATCTGCCTCTTCTGAAAAACAACATCCTTACTTTTTTTCTTCGAAGTTATTTATATCTTCAGAGATTTTTGGTCCCCTTGTTTACTTCTAGGATAAGGCCAAGACCCGATTTATGTCAAAGATAACTGTCTGTCCGCACTTTTTCTGTCCACCCTCAGATCTTCAAAACTAGTGAGGCTAGAGGGTTTCAAATTGGTATGTTGATCATCCACCCTCCAAACATCAAGCATTCCAAATTGCTGCCCTCTAGCTGCAGTAGTTTTTATTTTATGCGAGGTTAAAGTTAGCCATGATCGTGCGTCTGGCAGCAATACAGGTCACCCTCGGGCCGTGGCTGAAAGTTTCATGGGCTGCGACTGAGAGTTTGATACAGCTTTACGCGCTGTACAGAAAGCTCGATTGCGTCGAAGAAACCTCGGCATATTTTTTTACTTTTTTTTTTTTGTCATTCCAGCTTTCTTTTTTATGTGTAAATTGCCTGATTATCGTAATACTTATGCCTGTTTATTTAGAAAAAGATTTCGGGGAACTTGCTTTCTTTGATTTCTTTCTAAACTTTCAAGTGGGCGGCCACTCAGACTGCAACTGCAGATTTGACAAATGCCGGTCTTTCGTTTCGGGGATTCTGACCCTTCAGTTGTATTTTATTGTATTGTATTTAATGCATTTTCATGTCTGATTCGCATGAATGGAAGACAACTTGAATGGCATGAAACGTCCAGAATGACAGTAAATGACGAGATCAGTGTATTATACACGAATAAATACCTATCTTACATACGTATGTACATTTGAATGTAACTAAGTTTGTAAACTTGTGCTTTATAGAAATCAGAACCACTCGGTCGATCGAGACGAAATTTTGCTCACAAGGATGGTATTCACGTAGGTTTAAAACTCGTACCCACGCCACCCATGGTACTTTGTTTACCATAGGTCTTGGCAGTGACCCAGACACGGGATACCATTTTGGATTGGTGTGAAACGTTGAAGCGAGCCGAGTAAAGTGGCTGGAATTGTGGCCACGCTTTGAAAAAATTTCCTGCGTCTCCTTTGAATTCTATTGTCGTAGTGTATTATGTTCCATATATCGAAATTTTTTTTTGTTTCCTTTGATTAAAAACTCAAAACCACGCCATTTTACTTCCTTTCTAAGGCAAGTGATCGACTGTCATTCAAAGTTTTCCCGGGCAGCACCGTGTTGGCCAGCTAGTATAAAGTGAGACAGATTGATTATCTTGCTGAAAAATCTTTAGTTTTATACTGTATTCTTTTATTTATTTTCATACAAATATAAAAAGTTTCAGTATTTAGTATTCATGTATTATTGTAAGAACGGATAAACAGGTAGATAGACTTTCAAAAAAATGTAAATTTGTATTAGACTTGTTCATTGTTTCCCTCAGGTATATATGTAAATGAGTGCATACTCTTATAATACATAAATGCATGGGCTATACATGTTTTTGTATAACTACATCCACACCTAATTTATATGTCATGGTTCACAGCGTGATAGGTGAGTGATTAATGAGGCCATCAGTGTCCGGAGCTATTGATATTTCGATGATTTAGTCGACTGCTGTCAAAAATTGAGGAGGAAAAATAAAAATAAAAAAAGGTCCTTTCGTCATTATAATTATGGAGTTGATGATAGAACGAAGTCATTCACGGAAGCGCGAACGAATGTCTTTGTATGCATTTCATTACTCTTTATAAATGACCAGGCGGATTATACTCGTTACAGGGGAGTGTGTACCAATCACCTTAGAAAATCATGTACCGGTCTGGGCTATATAAAGTGCCGTACAAGATTTACTTTGATTTGAAAAATCTCATATGAAATGGTGATGGCAGGGAAGCCTTAGAGAGAATTGTGACTGAAGGGAAGCCTGTCAGTGAAATGAAACTCAAATTAAGAACACAATCTCATTTGATATCTTTTATTAGGTTTCACCAATTGCTAGAATTTCCTGGTTTTCAGTCCTAGGGTGTAACACTTCTCAGTTTTAAGAAAATAATTGATCTAACGTATGAAATACCTTAAGATTAGATCTGAACTCCTCGTTGAATTAGGTTGTGCGGCGATTTTGTGTATGTTACTTTTACAGAATTCATCTGAATACTGGTTTTTCATTTGTTGATCATAATTGTCACCCTGGAAGAATTTTTCTTTTCGGTATTGAAAGACAAAAATATTTTGCAAACGGCAATTATTAATACTGAATATAAGAAATGATTAGAAATAATTTACTTAGGGACGGATTACAAAATCTCTGGATGAGATCAAAATATAGCCTGCAGTTTTATACCAGTAAGCATTTATATATACCCTAAATGAATTTTTTATACTAATTCGATTTTAATCTCTTGACTCTGTCACCTACGCCAGAAAGGATATAAAAAGTTTTGCATCTGTGAATTACTTAGACACGAAGCGTTGAACGAAACTTTCCAATGTAATCAATGGGTCTGGTTTTTAGTTTGTCCAGGTCATCAATTGCGGGGCGGGGGAGGGAGGGGGGGGGGGGGGGGGGGGGCGGGAGGGGTTCTACTAATCACTTTTTACCTATTTGCCATAATTTAGCTGACGTTAGAAAAAAATTCAAAAGTTTGATCATCTCTAGTGGTTGGAGGCGTCCCAAGGGCCACATCAGGCTTCTTGCACCCTCTCCCACACATGTAAAGTAACCAATAACCCCAAGGTCTGGCGACAGCTTCTAGAAATTTGTATTTCATATATTTCCTTCTAATTGTCAGCACATAATGGTTAGTGGCGATCCATAACACTATAGCATGGTTAACTATTGGTAGCACTAATAAAAGTCGAAAATGTTTAGTTGAAATCAGTGAACCATCTATCTGACAGTTCTACAAATCTTAATTGTTTTTTAATTAAGGTAACTGAATAATTACCCAGAGAATATTTGCACCAGCTGGTGAATAACGTCGTTTTTATATCGTGAGCCTTGATATGAAGGAAATCACCTACACAGACAATACGTTACTGCACGTGCAAGATCTTGGCGTTAATCCGGTCAAAGTATTGAATAAGTGTCAACAGAAATATTGGGTAATGCACTAAGGTTCTGATAATGGCAGTATGCGTGCTATTGCTACCCGGTTTGTCAATAATGTTAAACTTTGCGAAGGGTTTCTTTTGATATACGGTTATGCGTAGACGAGGCACGCTTATAAATTCTACAGTGACTTTTAAACGTTTTCCGATACTTTTAATGCTTCTGATGTGCATATTTGAACACTACATATCACAGATCAGTAGTCGCATATGTAGTCTCTCTCTCTCTCTCTCTCTCAACCATGCCCTTCTCTCAAGTCTCTCTCTCTCCTCTCTCTCTCCTTTTCTTTCTCACCTTCCGCCTCCCGCTCTCTCGTCTCGCTCATCATTCATCGATCCTCTCTCTCGTCTCTCTCTGAAAAATCCTATATATATATATATATATATATATATATATATGTTATATTTATATATATATATAGTAATATATATATATATATATATATATATAATATAGAGAGAGAGAGAGAGAGACGAGGGAGAGAGAGACGAGAGAGAGAGTTGTTTCACCATCTTTAAAGATTTATTCCTTTTCACTCTATAACCCAAATATTAAAGTTTAAACCTAGTAAAGGAAATGAACGACCGTCCTTCGTTTCTAGATGAACAGGTTTTTAGAGAAAACAATCAGTTCATTGCTGCTATTTTTAGAGAAAAGACATTTACAGGTTTGGAACTAATTCTTAAAGCTTTTATTTTCGTAATTTTAAATCGAACTCCAATTTGTGTATAGAGCTGTCTCCTTTACGTCTAATGGCATGTATTTCATCAGGAAATGACCTTTCTTTTAACATATTTTATTAACAACTGCTTTCCCACCAAGCTCTTCAAGAGATTATTTGCAGGGTTCATAATAAAGAGCCTTGCAAAAGCGCCCGTAAAACAAATGTTCCTAAGCTTCCTTTTTTATGCCCGATTTCCATTTGTACCCAATGATTCCTTGTGGCCCTAATTTACAAACATTGTACATAGATATTTTGGCTCATTAGTCTCAAACTTACACCTATCCTCTCATGATTGGCTCCTGATTTCGATTCAAAGATCGTTTGCGCCGTGTACAATATTCTTTTCCCAAATGTGGTCTGGGAACTTATGTAGGTTCGTCTCAGAGGAGTTAGTTACATATTGGATGTTCACAATCTAATCTTAAACGAGCATAGTTAAAATGTAAAGCTCCATTCGATATGATGATTCTATTATTGTGGGTCCTCCGTATATATATATATATATATATATATATATATATATATATATATATATATACATACGAATTTTTATCACATCGCCGTGATTCATGTACATGCATTAAGCTACAAATGTCCTTTATATCACTTGTTGCCGAATCGGTAATGTCACTGAAGTCCTGATTTCTCCTCTGTCCGCTGGTTCGAATCACGAAGAGGAAGACGAAAATTATTACCAACTAAAAAAGTCCCCCTCGGTTAACATATACAAATATATTAATCCGAGGTAGGGCGAATTGGATGTTAAAAGGGCATTTGTTGCGTTATTGTCTATATATATATATATATATATATATATATATATACTATATATTTATATATATATAATATATATGTGTGTGTGTGTATGTGTGTATAAATATTTTGTGAGCGTATGGATTAAATATGTGTGCCTTCATGCCACGTACCCATATTATCAGGAGACGTTGGCTGCGGAGCTGAGGAAATTCTATTACTGTAAATGTGACGGCATTAGGGGAGGGAGGATGATCTCTGTATTGGCAAGTGAAAATTGATTCGGAAATATCTCTGACTCCAAAGAGCTGGAGGAGGAGGAGGAGGAGGAAGAGGAGGAGGAGGAGGAGACGAGGAGGAGGCTTCTGATTAAATGAATTGAAGTTGAGCTCCCTCTTTAGGTGATTGGTTCTAATCCAAATATCTCAGGCTTCCGTGTTCGGACTATGATTGCTTCTTTAACTCTCAGGTGTATCTTTTTTTATGTTAAATACTTAATTTTCCTCATTTTGCTGAATAGTGTTCGGACACCTTTTTTTTGTCATATTTTCAGCATCACGGCCTTTTTTATTGGAAATTAGTTGTTTTGGTTCATTTTCGCCTGACTGTCTCTCTTCTTTATAATCATGTGTGCGGCTTCCTCATATGGTGGTTCTGATGTGAAACACATACACACCCATACATACATTCATGCATACACACACACACACACACATATATATATATATATATATATATATATATATAAACATACATACATATATATATATATATGTATGTATGTATGTATGTATTATATATATATATATATATATATATATATATATATATATATATATATATATATGTATATATCCCTTGCTTTTCGAGTACTTTGCTGTATCCTCCGAAGATCGCCAGGAGACCTTTTGCGGCCGCCGAACGGTGGGCATTCCCTTTTACCATGTCATTTACTCTACTTTTGTTGCCGACTAAAATCTCCCATCGGAGTATTTGTACTAGAAATTCAGTGACAAGTGGAAGCTCCTCTCTGAGCTGTTATGTAGAAGGACAGCTTTTTCTCAGCTCCACTCCACACGCGTTTTGTGTAAATTCGTGTTTCTGGGCGAAGAAAAATAGTTTGTGTATACCTACTAAAACGTGTATTGTTATCAGAGTCTGGGAATTATCTTTTTTATGTTAAGGAAGCAAAGTAATCTATAGCGATAAGGTTTTCGTTTCTGTCTCCCCTTATCGTGTATACACGAGAGTGAGTGACCTTTCTTACTCTACGGTATAACAGTTAGGTGCGAGATAGTGGAGTGTGAGGCTATTATATATATGCTTGTTTGTCTTTCTACTTCCTCAGCAAGTTTTCGGCGACTCTTTTTATTGATTAAAATGTTTTGTAATAAATATTTGTTCAACTTTAGTTTGTGGTGTTTTTGTCTCCGTATTTAGAGTGTTTTCTTCCGGAAGCGTTACATCTTTGTCTGGTCTGGCAATTGATTTATTAAGCAGAGGATCTGGTTACAATGAATAAGGATTTGTTGTGGCTCTTGCTAAAAATTTAAAGTTCATAATATATCATACACTATAAGTCTATCACATTACCGTGATTCATATACATATATCGAACTACAAATGTCCTTTAATATCTAATTCGCTCTACCTCGGAATTAATATATTTTCATATTTTTATTTAACCGAGGGGAATTTATTAAGCGATAATAGAATTGGCGATCGACAGACGCGAACCATCGACCTCTCAATTCCAGGACTGGCAGTGAATGCGGTTATTTGGGGCTTCACTGCCAGTCCTGGATTGAGAGGTCGATGGTTTGCGTCTGTCGATCACCAATTCTATTATCGCTTAATAAATTCCCCCTCGGTTAAACATATATGAAAATATATTAATTCCGAGGTAGAGCGAATTAGATATTAAAGGACATTTGTAGTTCGATATATATACACATATATAATATTATATAAAAAATAAATCCATGAAAACTGAAACAATGTCGAGGAGGGAGAGGGATGGATGTAGGTCTACCATTTTTGCACCAAGCAATTTCCCTGACTTTTCCTACTGCATTGTCAGAGTCAAGGTAAATTACGATTCCGGGAACCAGACCAACTTTTGCAGGGAGAGGAGAGGAGAGGAGTGGAGAGGTTGGGAACGATGAAATGACTGAGACCTGGGAGGGGGAGGTGGGAGGTGGGAGGGGGAAGGTGGGAGGGAGGGCGAGAGAAGGGGAGGGTAAAGTGGAGAAGGAACTATGAGAAGTATATGCTCCCTTTGGGAAAGGAAAATTGAAAGTTTCTTTTTTTTTTTCCTGTTGTATTGTGGTCTTCAATTGGATTCCACCTTTGGAAAAAAGAAAAAATAAAAAAAGTTCCCTCACTGCGTAGCTGTGTATATTATTCAACAACAGATAGGAAATGTATTTCCTTATATTTTTGTTAGACAATTCGTTGATTTGTAGTCTATATACATCATACAGACACACACACACACACACACACACACACACACACACACACACATCCATCCCTCTCCCTCCCTCGACAGTGTTTTCAGTTTTCATGGATTTATGTTTACATAATATTATATATATATATATATATATATATATATATATATATATATATTATATATATATATATATATATATATATATATATATTATGAACTTTTAATTTTTAACAAGAGCCACAATAAATTCTTATTCATTGTAACCATATCCTCTGCTTAATAAATCAATTGCCAGACCAGACAAAGATGTAACACTTCCGGAAGAAAACACTCAAAAAGCGGTGACAAAAACACCACAAACTAAAGTTGAACAAATATTTATTACCAAACATTTTTATCAATAAAAAGAGTCGCCGAAAACTTGCTGAGGAAGTAGAAAGACAACAAGCATATAAAAATTAGCCTCACACACCACAATCTCGCACCTAACTGTTGTACCGTAGAGTAAGAAAGGTCACTCACTCTCGTGTATACACGATAAGGGGAGACAGAAACGAAAACCTTATCGCTATAGATTACTTTGCTTCCTTAACACAAAAAAGATAATTCCCAGACTCTGATAACAATACACGTTTCAGTAGGTATACACAAACTATTTTTCTTCGCCCAGAACGACGAATTTACACAAAACGCGTGTGGAGTGGAGCTGAGAAAAAGCTGTCCTTTTACATAACAGCTCAGAGAGGAGCTTCCACTTGTCACTGAATTTCTAGTACAAATGCTCCGATGGGAGATTTTAGTCGGCAACAAAAGTAGAGTAAATGACGGTGTAAAAGCGAATCCCACCGTTCGGGGGCCGCAAAAGGTCTCCTGACGATTTTCGGAGGATACAGCAAAGTACTCGAACAGCAAGGGATGGATGGGCCTTGTTCACGGGTGGAGAACTCCAAAATTCACAGACAAGCTCGGATAGGAGGGCACGGGGCAGATCCTCTCCACCATTAGCAGCAGGCATTGCTGGACACAACACAGCAACGACGAAGAGTGCAAAGCCAACACGGCCTGCTGAACCTCCTTTCGGGGAACCGTAGAGATGAACCTTCGCCTGATGAATGAAAAGTCCACGACGTAAAAGAAGGGCGACGAGAAAAGCAGCGTAATACCATCAGACGAAGAGAGCCAATTACAGAGGACGATACTCCGCAAGTTGAAATATGAAGAGAAAGGAAAAAGCAGATATATAAAACTGTTTAACAGTGTATACAATACTGCTGAGGTAAGAGAAAAGAACTAAGCAGCAGTTCCTCGTGAATGCAGAAATAAGCATTTAACTTACGTTATCAGATAAACCACCATAATTATATATAATATAATATTATATATATATATATATATATATATTATTATATTATGATTACATATATATATATATAATATATATCAACATATATATATATATATATATATAATATATATATTATATATATATAGCCGAATTCACACAGGAAAATGATAGGCAGAAATCCAAGCGCTTAGTAAAGACGAAAGCGCTTGGATTTCTGCCTATCATTTTCCTGTGGCATTCGCTTATTTAATGAAGTCACGTGCATCTACTGTGATTTTTTTAAAAGCATATATATATATATATATATATATATATATATATATTATATATATATATGTGTGTGTGTGTGTTGTGTGTGTGTGTGTTGTGTGTTTTTGTGTGTGTATAATTGAATCACGAAATTTGGAACGTAATGCATGTATAAATAAGCTAGAGCCTGCATTTGAGGTATTCAGAAAGATATCACTTATACACACATGACTTATATTTATAGATATTAAGCCACAGACACCGTCTAATATCGACTTCATACACCGAGAGTGATTTATTATTGGTGAATGCTCTTGCGTCGACCAGGATTCGAACCGTGGCCTGTGGTTTAGAAACAACGAGAGGCAGTGAGTTTGACACACACAACACACACACACACACACACACTCACACATATATATATATATATGTATATTAATATATTATATATATATATATATATATTTATATATATATGTGTGTGTGTGTGCGTGTGTGTGTGTGTGTGTGTGTGTGTGTACTACATTTATGTATGTATATATGGATAAATTTATCTATCTATCTTATCTATCTATCTGTCTATCTATCTATCATCTATCTATCTATCTATATATATTTGTATTGTTATTAGTTTCATTATTATTCAGAAGATGAAACCTATTCATATGGAACAAGGCCACAGCGCGGCCATTGACTTAAAATAGAAGCTTCCAGAGAATATGGTGTTCATTAGGAAGAAGTGAGTCGAGGTAAAGGGAAATCACAGAGAGACACCACTTACTTTCATTGTAATACATTAAAATGAAAGAAGAGTAGCATTAAGGTAAGTTCAAAGTTCCTCGCTGGACGAATGGTTTTCGCGCTCGGCGGCCAATTCGGTGGTCCGAAGATCGAATCCCGGCTCGGCCAACGCGGAATCAGAGGAATTTATTTCTGGTGATAGAGAAATTCATTTCTCGATTTAGTGTGGTTCGGATCCCACAATGAGCTGTAGGTAGGTCCTGTTGCTAGGTGACCAATTGGTTCCTAGCCACGTAAAAATATCTAACCCTTCGGGCCAGCCCTAGGAGACCTGTTAATCAGCTCTCAGTGGTCTGGTATCAATAAAACTAAGATATACTTTTTTTTTCCGAAGTTCAATTGCACGACTTCCTCTTGGGAGGCTGTTTTAGAGTCCAGCGGCGTGAGGAAGAAAAGACCTCTGGAACCGAGATGTTCGACAGCGAGGCTAAACATAGACTGCATATTGGTGTTTTTGTTCAGTGAATCCGGTAGCTCTCGACAGATAAAGATGATCAGCGGTCAATTGTAAATGTATCGCCCCAGCGGCGTGGTTGGTATGGTATTCATCGAGGAGTGAGAGATGTGTATTTCTGGCGATAGAAGTTCACTCTCTACGTGGTTCGAAAGTCACGTAGCCGTTGGTCCCGTTGCTGAATAACCACTGGTTCCATGCAACGTAAAACAAACAAACAAACAATTGTAAATGTGAAAATCTCGGCTGAAATACAACTTATGATGAAAAAGTGACAAACAAGAGACCATCATCAAGTTCACACCTGTATATTTTTCATCTGAATGAAATGGGGGCATTGTTGTTCTGAGATCCAGTTCCCAAGTGGAGAGAGAAGGGGGAATTAGTGAAAATAGTGTAAAAGAAAAACAAATATATATAAAAAAGTAACACAAAGGAAGATGTACTTTAGTTAAAAAATAATAGCGTATATAGTTAGATTCATATTAGGTGAAAAAAAAAATTAAAAATAAAATTGTAATTTTGTGCAAATCAACAGAAAAGCAATATGAGATAGATTTTAGTAACATATACTAGAGAAATAATTGAGGTATATTATAGAAAGAAATTATTATTTCAGTAAAAATAACAGAGAAAATAATGCAATTTAACCCAATGAAAATAGGAGAAAAGGAGACTTAAATTCATTTTAGAGAAAAATGAATGGGAAAAGAAAGACATTGATTACAGACAAAAAATAACAGAGAAAGAAGACCAGATAGGTATCAGTGAAAAATGGGTGAAAGGGAAAAGAGAGATTACAGCTAGAATGGAGAAGGAGTGTGAGTTATTTTGGTGAGGCAAATTATAGAGAATGTGAGTGAGATTTATTGAAGCAAAAAAACAAAAAAAGAAAATGAGCTATGTTTTATAGAAGAGAGAAAGAGAGAAAAAAAAAAACAGAACCTGTCACTATGATGATGGACATTAGTGAAGATAGTGACATGTATTTTAGCGAAAAAAAAAAGAAAAACTATATGCATAAACGTTAAATACAGAGAACAAAATGTGTCTCTCTTCTTCGTCGCGCGATAGAAGGAGACATTAATGAGGATCTGGGGGGCGGCGAGATCCATTCATCGGCGAGAGGGGAGTGAGGAGATCTCTTTTACGCAACTCCTTACACTCCGGAGGGTAATCTCAGTCCGATCATAATTAATGACCGAGATGAAAGTGCCCGGGACCGAAGCCCCTGGAGACCGAGAGTCAGAAAGGACTGTGGTGTTTGTCAAGAGGGTTGGGGAACTGCGTGACTTGTACGCATGCATGTGCAGTGATGGTCGATAGAGCCATAACAGTAGTTGTGGTAGTAATAGTAATAGTGCGCTGATGTAAGTGGCTGAAGTTTGGAGGAAAGCAATCCCTTACACTGCAACAAAGCCTTAAGAATCGTTTTTAATTTTTTATTCACATTCATCGACTCGGTTGTTACTTTGAAGCTATGATATTCAGCTGTGAAATTATGTTATTTGATATATATATAGCAATGTTATCTAGTTTTCCTTTGTATTTTCCTTGTGAAGTTGGGGGAAGTTGGAAATGAGGCTGGGGCCGAAGAAAACATGGTCTCATTGAAGTGGGCAAGAAATTGCGAGCAACATTTTTACTGTTTACATCTTTCCCTAGAATTTCTTGGCTTCTGGTGATACAGAATTGGTCGATTTTCATGGTAAGATCAATATTGAAGCCATGTGAGGCTTCTTGCACAAACTTAGATAGAAAGATCTGATTCAGTCAAGAAAAACCTCAGTCGATTTTTTTTTTTCATTCGAGGATGATCAAAGTTTCCGAATCGGCTCTTGTATTATTTGTGTAGAAGTTGGGCAATTTATCTCACCTTTAGTTGGCGATCGCGTTAAGATTCCAGATGGGAATTCTTAAATCGTGATTTATGTATTTTCCTGTGGGAAAGACTTACCACAATTATTGTAGCTGAGTAACGAAGACTTCACATGCAGTTTGGCATCATCAGAAATCTTACGTTCTTCTTCATCCAGTTATTTTCCCCCCCAAAATACGGCACTTATTTTTGTAGTCAATTTAGTTTCAGAAAGTCGATGGTTACTGTTTTGAGAGAGGAATTGTTAATCATTTTGGTCTGTTTTGTTAATATGGGATCAGTAATGTTGACTCAACGAAACTACTGATAAGTGCAACGAAAATAAGAAGTGATCATCATTAGTTCCAGTTGTAGCAAAATGTACTCTTGGGATGTTTGCTTTTGGCGACGAGTTTCAAGACTTTAGCTACCCAATGACAGGATATGATCATTTTAAAGCGAACGAATCTTTTGCTCCAAATCAGCGCGAAGGGCCATTTCTGACATTTCTTTTTGCCAGTAAAGTAGAAATGTTTCGATGCGAGTGTTTCACACAGGCGGACCCAAAGGCCAGTGAGGAAAGGAATGCGACCGAGTTCATTTTGCTGTTATTGTTTTTTGAGATCAGATTTATTTAGTTTTGGCTGCGTGAGGTAGAATTCTCTCTCTCTCCCTTGTTTTCCAAAGTCTCTGCAACCCTCCAGGTCACTTATCCGCGTTTCTTTTTTATTTACATTTGTTATTTTGCTGAAGGAAATTGTATTACACTTTAAAGAATCGGGATCTTTAGCTTTTTGGTTCCCATATTTTTTCTTATTGTCATGTTTTCTTTCAGTAAATCATTTTCAGATACGTACCATTGATGAACCGCAGCCCGTCATTTACCTTTATCATAATGAGCTAAAGGGGTCAACGAAGAAGAGAAGTCTCAGGCTAAAACTGGTTTCTTCTTTCTTTGACTTGCTCTGTCTGGTCTTGATCTGACCTTTAACATCTCGGAATGAAC
>NC_087219.1:62443611-62448611 GCF_015104395.2 Macrobrachium nipponense
AATTACCAGACCTGTAGCTATTTCCTTCTGACACCATAATTGCACTACGACAAGGCCTGTATGTCATTTTAACACCCTAATTTAAACTACCTGGCTTGCATTTTCTTTTAACACCTTAATTTAAACTACCTGGCTTATATTTCCTTTTAACACCTTTAATATAATTCAAGCACTACGGCCTCTTTCTCATTCACCGATGTAAGATTTACACCTGACTGTCATTGATTCATAAAGTGTCACTTGAATAATACATATGACTGGCAACAACAAGAGCCATTAAAGTTATATGATCTTGATATATGCTACCAAAATATTGATAGAATCAAGGAGTAGATGGCTAGAAGGAGACCATTCATTTGCTAGCGTACACCCTTAGGGTCATTGTCTTCTCAAGCTTGCAATGGATTTTCATATTTTCTATAAGTTTGTACGTTGGGCTTGTTATACTCAACTTGTAGGGTGTATTATATACGCAAAGTGAGCCCTTTCTTCAAAAGACGCCTTAAAATGAATGGAAACCATAGGTAAATTTGTTAAATTTGTGATGAAGGGGAATCGTTCGATCTAGGTGCAATTCGAAAGTCTTCATCTTAAAGTAGATCTATTATATATTTGACTGTCGTCTCTTAGCTGCACTATTGAAGCGGATCTTGGGTAACGCATCCTATTCTGATCAGCCGATTACATATACATGTATAATGCTGCTACACAGGTCCGCAATTCTCTTTGCATCGACTAAAAAGGATTTCACAAGTGATTGGTCTCGCTGTTCGTCGTGATGAGAGTTCGTCATTTTCCGAGTGGAAGGTTTGCTGGAACTTTGACTGACAACCAGAAAATATTGATATTTATGAAAGACGAATCTTATATATATGGAACGGCCTCGAAAATGAATGGAAACATTAAAGTCGTGGGTAAAACCGTCACGCTATACAAATAATGCAGGTCTTTTGTTTTCCATGATTGCAAATCCTGCTTGATTACCTGATTATGATGATGTTTGCTGTGCATTTATGGAACAAATTTTGAGAATCGAATGTTTAATGTTGACTCGCATAATGCTTTAAAGGAGACATGGTCTACGAAGGGTCGCTTTCTTTTTATACTGTCGGTCTCGTTTCTTTATATTCGCCATCGTTATTTTCAATTTCCGGCCCCTATGATGCTGAAGACTTTAATTAAGCGGAGGATTCAGTATCGCTGAATAGGTCGCTCGGTCATTCAAATCATTAGATCTGGAGTAATGGTCGCTCATTGTGCTACACGGTTTTCCAAACGGTTCTTATTAATGAAATGTTATGCATGCAGGAGGGAGCTCATAGCTTCTGGAGTGGGGTGAGCCTTCGACTGTAAAATTTCATGTTGGAGATATACATATCTGAATGCTGCTGCTTGCTTGGGATCAGCAGTCGCGTATACTATATGGAAATCTCATTTTCGAATTCGTTTGACAGGAAGGATTATTCATATTCTCTCTCGCTCTCTCTTTTTAGTTATCTCCAGTCGCTTGGAATTACAAAGGTCAGTGAATAAACAGGTCTATACAAAGTTTTTGTGCTTCCGGCATGCGCAGAGCTCTCTCTCTCTCTCTCTCTCTCTCTCTCTCTCTCTCTCTCTCTCTCTCTCTCTCCTCTCAGATGCACGCACGCACAAGCAAAATTCAATTAAGGAAAGTGAACAGTTATCTCCATAATTCATGAATAATTATGATTTGGGCAGGAAAATCTGGATTGCCGCTGAAAAAGGAATTGCGAAGCTTTATGGAGATTCCCCTCTCCTCTGTTGATTTTGATTAATTCTTGTTTAAGGATATGTGACGAAGAGGAGGCGCTGGAAAGGAAGGACTGCAGCTTTTGGTGAAGCGAGAGAGAGCGCTTGCAAGGAAGGGGTGAATGATGTGATGTGTGTGCGTGTGTGTGTGTGTAATGTGTGTGTATGTGTGTGTGTATGAGGGTAAGGGTGGGGTGGAGTTGCGGGGAGAAGGGGTGTTCGACGGGTTGCTAGTGAGCATTTCTTGTAAGCGGATGAGTAGGCTAATGTTGTGGAGCTTTCTGCACAGTAGATTCAAGTATACCATTTAGTACTTAAAGGTTAGATACGGGGTTATCATAGCGTTATCTATTCTTGGAGCCACTTCTTGTCAAAAAGGGCTCAGTTTTTAAAAACACACACACACACACACACACACACACACGTATATAATAACATATATTATATAATATATATTTCTATATATATTATAATATAATATATATAGATTATAATGTATGTATGTATGGATAACCTGAATAAGAAAGTGTGGAAACGTGATTAATCTATAAATAAAGGTATAAACCACGAAGGAAAACTAAACAACGGAGTTTCTGCAAGATCTTTACTCAGCAGACTATATGGTGAGTAAAGGACATTGAGTCGAAAGATCTTTGCGGAAAGAAACTCCGTTGTTTATTTTTCCTTCCTGGCTTATACCTTTATATATATATATATATATATATATATATATATATCTTGTGTACCGTTGGACACTAGTTACAGGATTTCGAGCGGCACAACTATTTCCTGGTCGTACAGCGGAGGTCGTCCTGTTTCACTAAACTTGAATTCATTAAAAAAAAATTGTGATGAACTGTAAATTCACTTGTGAAAATTATTTCAAAACATTTTATCAAATCAGAAAAAAAATGTTTTTCGAACGAGGAGGAGTTTATGAGTAACCATTTTTTTTTTATTATTTTTTTTTGTTTTTTTGGGGGTCACTTTCCAGCTTTATTTTAGGCCAGTTCAGTCGCCGGTGTCACTCCTCTAATTGTGAGGATATTAGACCGATGGAATTCCCTTCCCTTCCCTTCCCCCTCTGCAATTTGCGTCCACGGCTTTTTCACTTTTTCTCTTCTTCCTCTTCGTGATTTCCTTTTCATTCCTTCTTTGGTCTTTTCTGTAGAGGGCATAAAAGAGAGGGCTGGAAAATATGCCAGCCAAGAAAGAAGTGTACTATCGATGTCCAGCTCTGTTTGCTCTCTTTTATTACCGCTGTAATTATATATTTATCTGTCAGCATAATGAGACGATATAATATTGTGAAATCATTTTCATGTTTTTATGCTCCAGGAAATTGCCGAATTTAAGGGAGTGGTCAAAGGAAAATAAATTCTTGCAATTATAGGACGGATATTCAGTATGTTCTCACAGTTTATTATTATTATTATTATTATTATTATTATTATTATTATTATTATTATTATTATTATTATTATTATTATTAGCAAACATTGACATCAAACTAGCGTAAAAAGCTACTAAGTTGCAGATCAAGATTCTCCAGAAGATAATAGCCATATGTAAGAAACGTAACAAATGAAATGAAGAAAACCACAACTGAATAAAAACGAGCAAAACTTAGAAAATCAATATATAAAAGGACGAATAAAAAGTCAGAAAATTAAGGGATCTGGAAGGGGCCCCTCTATTGAAGCGAGAGGCAAAGGCCCTGAAAATAGTCTTCATTTATTCCCCTCGTCCCTTTTCATGAGTTTTCTGTAAAATATATAGAGTTGGCTTTTTGCCTGCCTGTCCACCCTCTGATCTTAAAAACTATTGAGGCTAGAGGGCTGCAAATTGGTATGTGGATCATCAACCCTCCAACCATCAAACGTATCAAATTGCAGCCCACTAGCCTCAGCAGTTTTTATTTTATTCAAGGTTAAATTTAGACATGATCGTACGTCTGTCACCGCTATAGTTGCTAACAACACCGCTATAGTTGCTAACAACACGGCCACCAGCGGGCCGTCGCTGAAAGTTTCGTGGGCCGCGGCTGAGTTTCAGGGGCCGTGGCTGAGAGTTACAGACAGCATTATACGCTATACAGAAAACTCGATTGCGCCGAAGAAACATCGACTTTTGTTCAAATCCGTAAAATGGAAAATATTAATTGCATTTGCTTAAATTGGTCACAGCCACAAGGATACTGATTGGAACATATTGAAGCATAAGTACAAAGGAGAACTAACTTGCCTGCCATGTTGCGTTTGACGTCATCCTCGAAGGAAGTATACGTACTGCTTACAACCAATAGATTCAATTCAGACTTAGAAAGAAATGTACTGAACAGGGAAGTCGCAAAGGATGGATCGTTTTTTTGTTATAAATTTTGCACATGACAAGTATTCAAATGATGATTCTGGCTGATATATACAATGTTGTATCACCCAGGTATTTTCTGGCAGATATATGACATACAAAATGTATTGCGTTTTGTAATGATCTAATTTGTATGCAAATTCTATTGCCTTTGGCCAAATGTTTTCATTATTGCAGTAGCAGTAATTCAACTATCTCTTTTCAATAGTTAAATGTTCAAGATAAAATTTTACATTAGTTTCAGAGGTGGTTGGATAAAGATATTATTCATCGAGGTCAAAGTTCAGATGCCGAAACTGTGCATGCTATCAAAATTGTTCATATTCATCCTTGTCTAGTTCACTGTTCTCCCAAAAGATGGCGCCACAGATACTGCTTTACCCCAGAGCCGTAAGAACAATTTCTTTACTTCATCCACGATGTACTTGTGGTCATGTCTAGTGAAAGGCAATATCATTATTCATTTGAGTGACGACATGGTAAAACAGTTTGATTTGCCATCAAAGGAGGTGACAGCTGAACATGTCAAAAGTTTGATATCTTTTCAGGAAGGTGAGATCTGAAGCTTGAGCCAAAACTCTCTGAAACTCATGTAAATCCATCACGTTTCAAGAAAATGAAATTATCAGGCGCTTTAAATTTCTTTAGCAATTCGGTAAAAGCAGGACTTCATTACTTGGTTGAACGCGAAGAATACAGTAAAGACTTGCTTACAACAGCTTGGTCCATTGGTTTGATAAATAATTGGTTCGATTTAATATCAAGTAGACATCCAATCATGGCACTTAGTAATGTCAATGATTCCTGTTATAAGAAAGCTATACTGCATCTTCAGCAAGTTGTAAGAGTGTTTCTTAAAA
>NC_087219.1:62453611-62458611 GCF_015104395.2 Macrobrachium nipponense
AAATGTGAAATACCCACAGTACCTAAATTACGACTTTAAGCAAGCATCCCGCTCATTCATGATTAAAATTTCTATCGAAAATTACGGCAGATAATGAGTTTTTTTTTTTTTTTTTTTTTACCAGCAATTGACCTAAAGCTAATACCTTGTGGATCCAATGACCATAAGATACTTTTTCAAATACAAAGAGACTCTTCACCCGCTGATGACCTCGGGAGTCATTTACTTATTTAATTGCCCCAGATGTAACCTGGGGAAATATGTCGGATCCACACGCAGGTTGTTGAAAGTGAGATTGGATTCTCATCGAGGCGTGCATGCAAAGAATTTTAAATTCAATATTAATAAACAAAGATATTAAAATCATAGGCCGAACTCCTAACGACTAACAACTAGCAATTTTAGAATCGCTTTTTATTAAAGAACTTGTCCCCCAATGAAATACTCAGACCACCTCAACACCTCTATACTTCTCGTGAGTTTAAGTCGAAGATGAACCTGGCCCGATCTGTCACTCGGTCTGTGCCCTCAACACCACTTGGTATACTCCTTCCCTTGCACTGTACTTATAATTTTGTTATATGTAAAAAAACCTTTTATTTTTCTCTATTCCGAGACTGTTTTTGATGTCCGTTTCTTATGTAGCTTTGAAAATGGGACTAAACGTCTTGAAGCGTCAGCAGCTGAATCAAGTGATTAGAAACGAATAAGGAATTGTGCTTTCCCTCACTCCAAATTGATATATATATATATATATAAGTCATATCACATTACCGTGATTCATTTACATATATCGAGCTACAATGTCCTTTAATATCTAATTCGCTCTACCTCGGAATTAATATATTTTCATATATGCTTAACCGAAGGGGAATTTTTTCTCGATAATAGATTTACCTGCACTTGGGCGCGAACGCAGGTACATTAAAATCCAGGAACGTCAGTGGAAGCTATACCACCCAACCACCGCGAGAGGCTTAAAAGGTTTATGCCGTCTCTCACCTCAAATACTTTCTCGTGCTGAAGTATTCGTTGGTTTTGGAGACAACATCAACCCGCCTCGACTCCGGTAATGTAAGTAGCGCTTTTGACACACGTAGCATTTACATAAGTCATATCACATTACCGTGATTCATTTACATATATCGAGCTACAATGTCCTTTAATATCTAATTCGCTCTACCTCGGAATTAATATATTTTCATATATGCTTAACCGAAGGGGAATTTTTCTCGATAATAGATTTACCTGCACTTGGGCGCGAACGCAGGTACATTAAAATCCAGGAACGTCAGTGGAAGCTATACCACCCAACACCGCGAGAGGCTTAAAAGGTTTATGCCGTCTCTCACCTCAAATACTTTCTCGTGCTGAAGTATTCGTTGGTTTGGAGACAACATCAACCCGCCTCGACTCCGGTAATGTAAGTAGCGCTTTTGACAACACGTAGCATTTACATAAGTCATATCACATTACCGTGATTCATTTACATATATCGAGCTACAATGTCCTTTAATATCTAATTCGCTCTACCTCGGAATTAATATATTTTCATATATGCTTAACCGAAGGGGAATTTTTTCTCGATAATAGATTTACCTGCACTGGGCGCGAACGCAGGTACATTAAAATCCAGGAACGTCAGTGGAAGCTATACCACCAACCACCGCGAGAGGCTTAAAAGGTTTATGCCGTCTCTCACCTCAAATACTTTCTCGCGCTGAAGTATTCGTTGGTTTGGAGACAACATCAACCCGCCTCGACTCCGGTAATGTAAGTAGCGCTTTTGACAACACGTAGCATTTACATAAGTCATATCACATTACCGTGATTCATTTACATATATCGAGCTACAATGTCCTTTAATATCTAATTTTCGCTCTACCCTCGGAATTAATATATTTTCATATATGCTTAACCGAAGGGAATTTTTTCTCGATAATAGATTTACCTGTACTTGGGCGCAAACGCAGGTACATTAAAATCCAGGAACGTCAGTGGAAGCTATACCACCCAACCACCGCGAGAGGCTTAAAAGGTTTATGCCGTCTCTCACCTCAAATACTTTCTCGCGCTGAAGTATTCGTTGGTTTGGAGACAACATCAACCCGCCTCGACTCCGGTAATGTAAGTAGCGCTTTTGACAACACGTAGCATTTACATAATCATATCACATTACCGTGATTCATTTACATATATCGAGCTACAATGTCCTTTAATATCTAATTCGCTCTACCTCGGAATTAATATATTTTTCATATATGCTTAACCGAAGGGGAATTTTTCTCGATAATAGATTTACCTGCACTTGGGCGCGAACGCAGGTACATTAAAATCCAGGAACGTCAGTGGAAGCTATACCACCCAACCACCGCGAGAGGCTTAAAAGGTTTATGCCGTCTCTCACCTCAAATACTTTCTCGCGCTGAAGTATTCGTTGGTTTGGAGACAACATCAACCCGCCTCGACTCCGGTAATGTAAGTAGCGCTTTTGACAACACGTAGCATTTACATAAGTCATATCACATTACCGTGATTCATTTACATATATCGAGCTACAATGTCCTTTATATCTAATTCGCTCTACCTCGGAATTAATATATTTTCATATATTGCTTAACCGAAGGGGAATTTTTTCTCGATAATAGATTTACCTGCACTTGGGCGCGAACGCAGGTACATTAAAATCCAGGAACGTCAGTGGAAGCTATACCACCCAACCACCGCGAGAGGCTTAAAAGGTTTATGCCGTCTCTCCACAAATACTTTCTCGCGCTGAAGTATTCGTGGTTTGGAGACAACATCAACCCGCCTCGACTCCGGTAATGTAAGTAGCGCTTTTGACAACACGTAGCATTTACATAAGTCATATCACATTACCGTGATTCATTTACATATATCGAGCTACAATGTCCTTTAATATCTAATTCGCTCTACCTCGGAATTAATATATTTTCATATATGCTTAACCGAAGGGGAATTTTTTCTCGATAATAGATTTACCTGCACTTGGGCGCGAACGCAGGTACATTAAAATCCAGGAACGTCAGTGGAAGCTATACCACCCAACCACCGCGAGAGGCTTAAAAGGTTTATGCCGTCTCTCACCTCAAATACTTTCTCGCGCTGAAGTATTCGTTGGTTTGGAGACAACATCAACCCGCCTCGACTCCGGTAATGTAAGTAGCGCTTTTGACAACACGTAGCATTTACATAAGTCATATCACATTACCGTGATTCATTTACATATATCGAGCTACAATGTCCTTTAATATCTAATTCGCTCTACCTCGGAATTAATATATTTTCATATATGCTTAACCGAAGGGGAATAATTTTTTCTCGATAATAGATTTACCTGCACTTGGGCGCGAACGCAGGTACATAAAATCCGAGGTAGAGCGAATTAGATATTAAAGGACATTGTAGCTCGATATATGTAAATGAATCACGGTAATGTGATATGACTATGTAAATGCTACGTGTTGTCAAAAGCGCTACTTACATTACCGGAGTCGAGGCGGGTTGATGTTTGTCTCCAAACCAACGAATACTTCAGCGCGAGAAGTTATTTGAGGAAGGTGAGAGACGGCATAAACCTTTTAAGCCTCTCGCGGTGGTTGGTGTATAGCTTCCACTGACGTTCCTGGATTTTAATGTCCTGCGTTCGCGCCCAAGTGCAGGTAAATCTATTATCGAGAAAAAATTCCCCTTCGGTTAAGCATATATGAAAATATATTAATTCCGAGGTAGAGCGAATTAGATATTAAAGGACATTGTAGCTCGATATATGTAAACTGAATCCACGGTAATGTGATATGACTTATGTAAACATGCTACGTGTGTCAAAAGCGCTACTTACATTGTACCGGAGTCGAGGCTGGGTTGATGTTGTCCCTCCAACCAACGAATACTTCAGCGCGAAAGTATTTGAGGTGAGAGACGGCATAAACCTTTAAGCCTCTCGCGGTGGTTGGGTGTATAGCTTCCACTGACGTTCCTGGATTTAATGTACCTGCGTTTCGCGCCCAAGTGCAGGTAAATCTATTATCGAGAAAAAATTCCCCTTCGGTTAAGCATATATGAAAATATATTAATTCCGAGGTAGAGCGAATTAGATATTAAAGGACATTGTAGCTCGATATATGTATATGAATCACGGTAATGTGATATGACTTATGTAAATGCTACGTGTTGTCAAAAGCGCTACTTACATTACCGGAGTCGAGGCGGGTTGATGTTGTCTCCAAACCAACGAATACTTCAGCGCGAGAAAGTATTTGAGGTGAGAGACGGCATAAACCTTTTAAGCCTCTCGCGGTGGTTGGGGGTGGTATAGCTTCCACTGACGTTCCTGGATTTTAATGTACCTGCGTTCGTCGCCCAAGTGCAGGTAAATCTATTATCGAGAAAAAATTCCCTTCGGTTTAAGCATATATAAAATATATTAATTCCGAGGTAGAGCGAATTAGATATTAAAAGGACATTTGTAGCTCGATATATGTAATGAATCACGGTAATGTGATATGACTTATGTAAATGCTACGTGTTTTTTGTCAAAAAGCGCTACTTACATTACCGGAGTCGAGGCGGGTTTGATGTTGTCTCCAAACCAACGAATACTTCAGCGCGAGAAAGTATTTGAGGTGAGAGCGGCATAAACCTTTAAGCCTCTCGCGTGGTTTGGGTGGTATAGCTTCCACTGACGTTCCTGGATTTTAATGTACCTGCGTTCGCGCCCAAGTACAGGTAAATCTATTATCGAAAAAAAAATTCCCCTTCGGTTAAGCATATATGAAAATATATTAATTCCGAGGTAGAGCGAATTAGATATTAAAGGACATTGTAGCTCGATATATGTAAATGAATCCACGGTATGTGATATGACTTTATGTAAATGCTACGTGTTGTCAAAAGCGCTACTTACTTACCGGAGTCGAGGCGGGTTGATGATTGTGCTCCAAACCAACGAATACTTCAGCGCGAGGAAAGTATTTGAG
>NC_087219.1:62463611-62483611 GCF_015104395.2 Macrobrachium nipponense
TATGTATGATACAATAACAACACAAAAAATAAAATTTCCTGCCAGGCTAATTATCAGCTAAATTAGTTCGGCGTCTGACAGTCTCATGAAGTACTACTACCTTCTGGATATTCTCAACCCGTTGGTTGGTACCATCTCTGAAGCTAATATCAAGAATAATGTGTATTTCTGCAGGAGTCTTTATCAGAATGATCAGAGAACACACAGTAGGATATCCAGTTTTCAAAAAACGCTCTAATTAAACTGATTGGATTATGTGTAAATGAGTATATATAATATGAATTCAATGGGAAATTTTACTTACGAACTTTTGGTGGTGATAGGAAGCCCTCCATCCCCAGTGTTATGTAATTTATATATAGATATTTTAGGAAGAAAATATATACTAAAATCGTTCCCCGCAATGTAATATGGTTCAGGTATGTTGACGAAATGTAAATAACTTTTTTACCCAGTTAAATCAATTAAAACCATCAATTTAGTATGGAAATGGAAAAGCATAGTTGCCTGCCCATTTTGGAATGCCTAATACGTAGAAATAGTATTGAGTGTAACTACAACGTTCACAGAAAGCCTACTAATATTTCTTCCGATGTGCATTTATTTTCTGGTCGAAGTAATAAATTTGAGAAATCATTGTTCACATCTATGTTTGTAAGAACACTACGTACATGTAGTCCTGAATATATTGATGATAAGATAAATAAGATTAGGAATACAGGCAAGAAATTGAAATGTCCTGCCTGTAATAGACAGTGCGTTAGAACTTTACAACACAAAAAATTTGCTTATACTGCCATATAATAAAAATATAAAAGACATTTCCCTTCTTCATTACTCTCCCGAAAGTGCTAAAGGATGTTTTATAAATTCCATGTAAGTCTTGTGACAACTTTTTTATTGGTCAATTGGGATAAGAGAACAGAACAGCATAACAAAATGATTGAGATATGTACAGGGTATAATTGCGATGTACACCACTAGTCCTAGTGAGTTTTAAAGCCACTCCTCCATTGACTCCTATCAGTGGCGGATAGGATATTAGACTCAAACGGTTGTGTATGCTAGTCAGTACTGTTTCTGTAGTAAATATGTTATCATTTCAAACACTGCATAAGTCCTTCGTCAATGACTTGGAAAAAAGTCGAAACCGATCAGGACCTACACCTTGTCTGTTATTTATTCACCTGCGGTAATATTATGTATATATATATATATATATATATTAAATATATATATATATATATATATCTATATATATATATAGTGCCTCAAATGGTATGATCTGTATGGTGTTAGCATACCACCTGGATGGCCGCAAGTCCGACTCCCGGGCATTCCACTGAGGAGGGAGAGATGTGTATGTCTGGTGATAGAAGTTCACTCTCGACGTGGTTCGGAAGTCACGTAAAGCCGTTGGTCCCGTTGCTGAATAACCACTGGTTCCATGCAACGTAAAAACACCATACACACAAAACAAATATATATATATATATATATATATATATATATATATATATATATATATATATATATGTGTGTGTGTGTGTGTGTGTGTGTGTGTGTGTGTGTTTCTGGTCATGAGAATTTAAAATATTGATTGCAAATATGAATTCACGACCGTCCCTTTCAAACGGATTCTCGGGACTTGGTATGAAACAAAGCGCAAGAAGTTAACAAAAGAAATAGTGTATTGAAGCTCAGCCGTGCTTGTAATTAGATTATACTGATGAGATGATTACAAGGAGTTAGTAGAGGAGGTATTTTAAAAGAAAGCTTCTTTTACGCGTAAGTCAAGACAGTTTAAATCCCTTTGAATAATTCCAGAGATTTTTGACATTGTGTTGTTTCAAACTTTCCGTATTCTTTAGATATCTCAACTGCAAGGAGAGAGAGAGAGAGAGAGAGAGAGAGAGAGAGAGAGAGAGAGAGAGAGAGAGAGAGAGAGAGAGGCATGTGTATAGAATATCTCCGCTTTTGTTCTTTAGATTATTAGTTAATTGAAGGTATGAAATTGCACTCACCAACTGTATTCATGAGACCCTTGGTGCTATTATAAGATTCCTCCTCGCTTGTCTTTCTTGCAAGAAGTAGTTTTACAGTGAAATCAAGAATGCTTTTTGCGCCAAGTTATAGTTATCTTTTGCCTTCCGTACGTCTCTCCTTTACGAAGCGATCCTCGGCCATTCCATTGAGGAGTGAGAGATGTGTATTTCTGGTGATAGAAGTTCACTCTCGACGTGGTTCGGAAGTCACGTAAAGCCGTTGGTCCCGTTGCTGAATAACCACTGGTTCCATGTAACGTAAAAACACAATACAAACAAACAAACTAATGAATACTTTAGTATTCTTTAGACCTTGTGTATGCCTTTGGTTCGTCAGTGTTTGTCAAAAATTATCCGACCTTACGAAAGAAAATCGTATAAGATGAGTATGGGATGGAACGAATATTGCTCATCCTCATTATTTTCTAAATTAAAAATAATTTACTCAAAAATGACGCATTAGGCGAACAGTATGTGTATTGTGTGATCTATTAACGAGCATGTAAAATTGAGGATAATATCATTAATTACAGTTTGGTATTTGTACATTTTATCCAACTGATACTTGTAATTGACATTTTGATATTAAGCTTATGGAGATAATTGTACAACGAAAAATATTTTATCATTATTCTCATTCTGCGGATTCACATGAGGCTGCTTAAAATATTGATATTAGGCCTGTCGGCTGTCAGTATATTGATGTCAGGCCAAACCCTTTGATGTAAAACGTAGGATATATATTTATGAAATTATTTGTATTCAACTTATTGACAAAGCGTAATAATTTACTGGTACGGTCGTCAAGAACACTGGAGTTAGATGTGTTGGTTGTAGTAGCAACGTTCGCATTATGAAAAATACTCCGAGTGACAGAGATGGAACTGTTATGTGTTTTGAGACTTTAGTCCCTATTCCTTGAAAAATATTTCAAATAGAAAAACGCTTTTGAAAATGAGTAAGATACTGACATCAGGTCTTGCAGTACGCCATTGTAAATCTGCATAGAAAGGCACATATTCACAACTTACACACTAATACACACATTATATATTATATATATATATATATATATATATATATATATATATATATATATATTATATATATATATATATATATATATATATATATATATATATATATATATATATCTATACTGTATGTGTTAATGAAGTATTTTTTAGACTTTAAAGACTTTGGTTCTTTATTTATTTTGTTGCCTTGAATCTGATTTCCATCATTTATGGTATGAACATATTTTTATGGGATGCTTTTGACATTTATAGTGTTTTTTTCTTATCCGCCTTCCATTTTGATTTTTCATGATAAAATCAGGAGTAGCACAATCGTTCATTAACAGGCCAGTCAGCATGAAATGATTTGATGAAAATTTAAGTGATGAATACTACCACACTTCATTTGAACTACAGCGTGTCGTTAGTTATTCATCTTTCATTGACATATGAAACGTAGTTTTGACATTGATTTGTATTCTATCACTCGCCTGAATGTGATTCAACATTTTCCGCGTTGTATATGATTTGTTTTTCTGTAATTCCTCTTGATGACCGAATTGCTTAGAAGGTTAGAATGGGTGTGTGTTGCCCCGTAGAGTATATCCAAGAAAGATGTCTGTCTCATGATCGTAACAGTGCTTGTCACTGTGCATTTTGTTGGTGTGTTGCTTGCTTTCATTTAGGTCTCGTGGTCAAGTGTAACTTGTCTTCTTTTTTGTGAATGTTTCTTTTCTTTTCTCTCAAAGTGATAATCCATTACAGTCCTGAACAATTCAATTAAGGAATCTGTCCTTTTTTTTATCCATTTGGATTTTAGCCATTGAAACCTTAATTGTGTTGTCACGATATTCTAGAGGAAAAATGCGAGGAATTGTCACGTTCCACAAAAGATGAACGCTTTTCATTATGCACTTGGGGATATTCTAGTGTGACGGCCCATATTTATATGATAATGGTTTACCGGTAACCCTGAGGTGCGTCCACGATATGGTAAAACGTCATCAACACATATCAGCAATTTATCACATACGTGTTAAAAACAGGATGGAAACAAGTTAACGAATGGGAGTGGAGAATGAATCTTTGGCGAATAAGAAGTGTGGTTGGCTGTTATTCAGCCTGTTTGTGATGCGTGCGCCGAACGTCGACGTGTGTTTATGGCGTTTTCATACAATGTGGGCGCACCCCTACAAAACATCAATTTATTGTTCTTTATTTATTGGTAATTATCTAGGCTGGGGCGGTCTTGGCAGTTGAAATACATTGCCTGCGTGAACGCTATTACTTAAGCGCGAAAGACTCCTTCCCCATCGCTGCTTACGAATACTCTCTGAAAACAAAGGTAGTCATTGACCTTCATTTCTCCCCCTTGTTGTTCCCATATGTTTTCGTCAGCGCCTGCAAAGAAATGGTTTTGCTGTAATTGTAAAAGAAAGAGGTGTTCGGTTTTTATCCAACCTGTTTCTGTGCCGTTAATGAAGAGAAGGGTTATAATTATTATTATTATTTTTTTTACATTGTAAACTTCTGGAACAAGCGAAAGTATAGATGTGACAAGGATCATGTAGAGCCAAAATGTGGAAGAAATAATATTTTCTGTTCGTAAAAGGAAGAGAGCACCACGAAAATAATAGGAAGACAGCACTGCCATTTCATGAACGAGAAAACTTTGCTGTATTTGAAATAACTGTAGGATTCTATACGTGATCTTATGCGGCGCTTAAAAGAAAGGCGCCTAGCGAAAGAAATGAAGGCGCCATTTTGTTTAGCTCTAATAAAGAAAGGTCTCCTTATGAGAATACTTGAAGCTCCTTGAAGCAGTATAAATCCTCGTCGACTACTGGAGTATGTGAGGGATTACCGCTGCCTCAATAAAGAATGCTGAAAAAGTGACTTCAGTTTTGGCTCATTCGTTGCAATAGAGAAGGCGAGGCGTTCCGGGATCTCTCGTGTACGCTTTTCATTAGAGATCCTCTTTTATTACCCGTGTCATGTTTATTTATGTCTGCGAGTTTCACTTCATTGTTTGGAATATCCGTAGGTGGAAGCGTTCGCGTGAGAATTCGGTATCGCCGCAGCGTTCGGTAATTTATAAGCATCACATCAGGACTAATGGTCGTTTATTTTGCTACGCAATTTTCCAAATGGTCCCTTTTTAATATACTGTTATGCGCACTGGAGGGAACCTCTGGTTTCTACGGCAGGTTGACCTTTCAACTGTCAAGTTTCATAGCGTAGATAGTTTTATTTTAATATTTTGTCTCTAATCGTTTTATGTGAATAACTGCTTGCTGCACATTCTTTTGACATTAAAGATGATTGATGTCTGAATGTCACTCCTGTTCTCTCTCTCTCTCTCTCTCACACGCACGCAGATATACACACGAACGAAATGCTCTGGGTGTGCGAATTCCCAACGATCATCCTGAAAATGTAATCAAGGAAATGGAACAATTATCTGGATCATTCGTGAATGATGATGACTTTGGTGCGAAAATCCGGATTGTCGCTAGAAATCGGATTCCGAAGGTTTGCCCAGATATGCCATGTCCTCTGTGAATTTGAAAAAAAAAAAAAGAGTGCATCAATGTATTTATGTATGTATGATCATGTTTGCATAAAAAGCGCATTTTTATCATTCAGTAAGTTCACAACATGACTAATAAGTCATTTCTTGACCAGCATACTGGTCGCCGTAGGGTCCGTCCGCAATACTACTGTGAAATATGCCATAAAATAAACGTGGGCACCTTATTGCACTCACACATGCACCACAAACCGATTGAATACGACCTAGTGGTAGCCCTAACCAGTGCTTCCTACGATTATCCCACCTCGCTGGTCGCCGGTTCGATTCTCGGCCATTCCATTGAGGAGTGAGAGATGTGTATTTCTGGTGATAGAAGTTCACTCTCGACGTGGTTCGGAAGTCACGTAAAGCCGTTGGTCCCGTTGCTGAATAACCACTGGTTCCATGCAACGTAAAAGCACCATACAAACAAACAATACGGTTATCAATCAGTTGTCGAAGATTCGTTCTCCACTTACGGTCGTTGATTTTGTCCATCCTGTTTGCGATATGTATGCCATAAGTTGCTGACGTGCGTTGACATAAGTTTCCAAATTGTGTTGATGAGCAATTTTTCCGTAGCTTTCATGCACCCTAATGTAGCTCAACTGAGTTGAAGTTGAGGTTGATTTGAAGGCGACTGTTTTCAAACAGAATTTCGTTGGTCTTCCGTGTCTCGATTGCTGGCCCGCTGGTATCGTGGTTAGTGTCGTGGTTTTACCACTCAGATGTCGAGGGTTCGCGTCTCCCCAGGGGCGATGAAGATTTACTGGCTTTGTATCATGATAAGTTACTGCTGCAGTGTGGGATCCGCGGTGGAAGTTAAAACCAAGATTCTTACACTCTTTGGATTCTTTGTAAGGTTGACTTTCATGTCATTGGCCCCTGTGTGCATGTTCCGCATGAATAGGCTTCACCTGCTGAAGTAATAATAATAATAATAATAATAATAATAATAATAATTCTGTTTGTGACCGTATCATCCTGCTATTTCTTTTCATTTGACTAATTATTTATCTATGGATCATTACTTATTTTAAAAATTTTCATGTTTTCTCCTTTCTCATTTATGTTGCTCTGTATATATATTAGTATATATTGTAAATACTATAATCTTTTTATCTGTGACATCTGAAATGACAGTCTGCATTGTGTTGCAGTGGGTTTGGTATTACGATTTCCAATACTATTGAAACTGAGCAACAGGAATGTTTTAAATTTTTGAACTCATAGCCATGTGGTATACATTTTATATTTATTCCTGGTGTTTTGTTTTCCCAATCCGATATATATTATATATATATATATATATATATATATACTGACGTTCCTGGACTTGAAAGGATCCTGGGTTCGCGTCCCGATCCAGGCAAGTTTATTATCGAGAAAAAAAAAAAAAAATCCCCTTCGGTTAAGCATATATGAAAATATATTTCATTCCGAGGTAGAGCGAATTAGATATTAAAGGACATTGTAGCTCGATATATATATATATATATATGTATATATATATTAGGCTTAGATTTTCAGGTTCCAAAACTAACCCCCATCAATTTTGTTTTTGTTTTTTATTTTGTCAACATTCGATACTTCTTGATCTCGCGCGCCTCCTCCCCCCTTCCTCTTCTATTGCCCATTATGTAACGTTTTGAGGTTCCTTTGTTTGAGGTGCGATTTTCCTAAGAAATGCATTTGTATATTCTTTCTTACCGTGACACTGATTGAGTATTTAATGTGTACTGGCGTTCGTGTCCCTAAAACACTAACATGTTTAAGACCATGCCTTCATTCTTTCATTCAGTGACACGAATGACTGTTGTAGATTTTTACTATTTTGATCATTGAAGTTGCTTTCATTCTATTGGAATAATGATAGTTTTCTATTCTTGGACTTATCACTTTGAGCTCTGAAGGAGTAAGCAAGCAGACGTTTCTACGCTTTCCATTGTCCTTGTGATAACAGTGAGTAAAAGTTCTGCCAGGCAAGCATGCAAGTGCTAGAGGCCATCTCACACAATGACCAGAATTTCCCGTCTATTCCCTTCTCATTTGTATTATTTATTTGACGTGTATCCTGTGTGTGAAGTCACAAGGTAGGAGACGACTTTATGGAAATTATTAAAAAATTTTCAATTAGTGTATTTTCAAAAAACAATATGGAGGGTATATTTCTTTCTTTTTCTGCAATTTCGACGTCATTCATTAGTACTTTTGGAGTCAAACTTTCATAACCTCTGACTTTTCTTTCTGGCTGTTTAAGGAGATTTTTCCAATTGTCTCTTGCTTACGTTTCTCTTATTTTTTCTTTTAATTCTTTTTATATAATACTCTCCGTATTAGTGAACGAAATCCTGTGGAAGAGCGTTTACCGACTTATTTTGGGAGAATGTAGCACCACTCGTCGTCCGATGAGCGAGTTTGAGCATTGCTGGCGGACGAATTGGTAACAACACCCTTTGGCGCAGACCTCTCCAGGGAGAACAGACGTATACGCATATGCATAATCCAAACATTTAGAAAATTGCGATTCCTAGGTGAGCCGTTCTTCCATCCATTACTCTGATGACAATGGAATTTAAGGCCCTCCTGGAAATTCCTGTACCGCTCCTTGATCGTACTCAGAATCTTTACAACCGTTAGGATATACTAGTTTTAGTTTGAATGGGGCAAAGTCGATCCAGCCTGCCACTTGAGAGTGGGAGGGGGTGGGGGGGGGGGGGGGCGGGGGGGGGATGCTTGCCAAGGAGTGATGGTGGTAAGTGATAAAGACCAAAGAAGATAAGAATAAAGAGGGCGAGAGCGGCTCTTTCTTTTTGGCATATGTGTAGGCCTCTGTTCGAAAGGCAGTGATAGAAGAAAGGAAAAGGAGGAATTAAGAGAGCAGAGCTTTATGAAAGTTAGCCAGTCTAATGATGTGCGTGGAAATATTTATATGCTCATTCAAAGACAGTTACAAATATTTTGCTAAACAAACCGCAGTTCCAGAGCATCATTATTATTATTTTTTTTTGTGTGGGGGTGGGTGAGAAGGGGAAACCGGGGGAAGGTGTGGGTGTCTATTACAGCCATCCTATTGGACTGGGTGGCTTGTATATTGTGGGGGTCCGGGTTGCATCCTGCCTCCTTAGGACGCCATCACTTTTCTTACTATGTGCGCTGTTTCTAGTAGCACACTCTTCTACTTGAGTCCTGAAGCTACTTCAGCATTTAGTTCTCCCAGGTTCCTTTTCAGGGATCTGGGGGTCGTGCCTAGTGTTCCTATGATTATGGGTACAATTTCCACTGGCATATCCCATATCATTCTAATTTCTATTTTCAGGTCTTGGTACTTATCATCAATTTTTTCTCTTTCTTTCTCATCGACTCTGGTCTCCCATGGTATTGCAACATCAATGAGCAATACCGTCTTCTTGATTTTATCAATCAACGTCACGTCTGGTCTATCGGCACATATCACCCTAACTGTTCTGATACCATAGTCCTAATGGATCTTTGCCTGATGTTTTCTAACACACCCTTTAGTTGGTGCTTGTACCATTTATTACTGCAAGCTAGCTGGTGTATCTTGCACAGGCTCCAATGAAGGGCTTTTGCGAATCATGCCTCTCTTTATACTGGTTCTGTGCAAGTGCCGGGCATTCGCTTGCTATGTGATTTATGGTCTTGTTTTTTATATTGCACTTCCTGCATATGGATGAAATGTTATTTCCATCAATCGTCTTTTAAGCATATCTGGTTCTTTGGGCCTGATCTTGTGCCACTGTTAACATTCCTTCCATTTCCTTCTTGAGTTCTCTCCTCTGTAGCCATTGCCATGTTTCATCGCTGGCCAGTTCTTTAGTCTGTCTCATGTACTGTCCGTGCATTGGTTTGTTGTGCCATGTCTCCGTTCTGTTTGTCATTTTCCTGTCTCTGTACATTTCTGTATCTTCGTCTACTTTTATCAGTCTTTCTTCCCATGCACTCCTTAGCCACTCGTCTTCACTGGTTTTTAGATATTGCCCTAGTTCTCTGCTCTTGATGTTGATGCAGTCTTTTATACTTAGTAGGCCCCTCCCTCTTTCTTTTCGTGTTATGTATACTCTGTCTGTATTTGTCCTTGGGTGTGGTGCTTTGTGTATTGTCATGTGTTTCCTAGTTTTTTGGTCTATGCTGCGGAGTTCAGTCTTTGTCCACTCCACTACTCTTGCGCTGCATCTGATTACTGGTACTACCCATGTGTTTCTGGCTTTCATCTCTTGTTGTTATATATCCTCTCCTATTATTCCCAGGTATGTGTATCCTGTCTCCTCTGTGTTTGATGCTATTCCCATCTGGTAGCTCTATCCCTTCAGTCCATGTCACTTTGCCCTTTTGTATGTTGGCTAAGGCACATTTTTCTATACCAAACTCCATCCTGATGTCCCCAGATATGATCCTTACAGTCTGGTTAGGGTATCTATTACCTTGATACTCTTACCATACAGCTTGATGAACATCAGATGGTTAATTCTGTTGCCTCCTCTCTTAAGATATTACAACCCAACCTTCAGTTGAAAAAGAAATATTGCCTGTCTAAAGAGTGAAACTAATTACTGATATTATTGGTTTATTCTAAAGCTATTTAATACGAATATTAAATCTGTAAATATGGATACAGTTATGATACCTTAGGTTGGAACCAATAAGTTGAGGAGTAGATACGTTTTATTGTAAAATATTGAAAGTTAAAATCATAAAGTTGATCACACGTCCCATCCATCCATATATATATATATATATATATATATATATATATATATATATATATATATATATATATATATATATATATATATACATATATATACACACACACAAAACACACACACACATATATATATGTATATATATATATATATATATATATATATATATATATATACATATATATATATATATATATATATATATATATATATATATATATATATATATATATATATATATATATATATATATATATATATGTATATATATATATATATATATATATATATATATATATAATATATATATATATATACACACGCACACACACAAATAAAGGTGATGCCACGGAGGAAAATGAAAATACGAGAATTGCCAAGATCTTTTTTATATCTAGTGATCAAGTTATTTCATATATATATATATATATATATATATATATATATATATATATATATATATATATATATATATATATCATTTACTGCCAGTTAGGTAGAATATTGCCCGAGACTGCGCAGCCAGAAGCAGAGGAAATAGTTGTTCTTTTAGAAAAGTTGAAATCATGCTTAGAAAGGCAACGTAAAACAAAAAGTTGAATAACTTTCAATTACCTTTTTGTAATGAATAACTTTGCTTCTCACATTTGCCTTTCTTCTTCCAATCCTTACACGCCGCCGTTATAGTTCGTCTAATACTCTCTCTCTCTCTCTCTCTCTCTCTCTCTCTCTCTCCTCTCTCTTTTTTTTTTTTTTTTTTTCAAAAGTTAGTCCGGTTCTCAGGACCGTAAATTTAGCTCGACTGTCACAATGGAGTAGGGAGAGTCAGAGAAATTGCTTGGTGCAAAAATGATAGACCCAGTCCTGTCCCTCCCTTTCCCCAACTCCGCGCCCATTATTTCAGCTCTCTCTCTCTCTCTCTCTCTCTCTCTCTCTCTCTCTCTCTCTCTCTCTCTCTCTTGTTTCGTCGAGAAAATTGCCAGTTGCTTAGGAAGTGAAGATTGCTAAGGTGATTGAGAAGATGGAACTGGCGTAAAGATACGAGCTGATGTTCTTGGTATTTGTTATGAAAATATACTGTAGGTCTTTGTTTGTCTGTTCCTTTCACGTTTGCTTGTGCATTGAAGCTCCCTACCTAATGATTTTTATTCCTGGCAGGGTTCTTGATTATGTTAATGAGGACAATCAGTGAGTAGAATCATTAATGCTGGACTGATGCAACTGGCTTTTTTCAAAATGAACTACTAAACAATAGAAGAAAGAAAGAAGTCACAACGTTACAGGATTTTGTTTTTATCTTTACTGTGATGGAGGTCATGGAACTGTGGCCAGACCTCATTTGATGCATCATAATACTTTCACATGATTATGTGCGGTTCATCAATTTTTAAAAAATTATTGTAATGTGTAAAATTATCTTGTAAATTTCATATGGAAGTCTGAAATAAAGAGGAATTGTGTCTCGTTAGGCTCAAGAGGATAACTTCTCTTTTTAGGCGATGCAGTGACGCCCGTCAAGCCACATCTTCTCACACACCTCCTCCTCTTGTGGAAATCGGCAGTTCTCGAATTCGTTCACTCGTTGTCTCTTTCCATCAAGTGTCTAGCTTCGGAAATTTTTACCGTTGTTTCTGTTTTTCCTGGCTCTTATAACCATTCTTCCTTGATAGGCAGGTCTATCGTTTTCACGTCCGGTTGCCCGTCCCTCTGGAATAACTGTTAGGGTTTACTGAGGAGAAACAAGCACTCTGCGAACAAATGTCATGACATTTGGGAAAGGATTACTGTCCCTCTTCATTGCTGCTTCCATATATTACACAAGCTTTTTTTCAGGTATGGAAGCGATTTCAAATGTCATCCTCCGCATTATCATGGGATTTTAGCTGATACTTCTGCGTGCGAGTGCTTTCGCCTCATAATGTTGTAAGGGAAACGAGCCCTCGTTTACTCTTGGCTCGAATTACATTTCCTGTCAACAGATAGCAGGACTGCGATTATATAAATTATTATTTGTCGATTCATATGAATGAATTGGAAATAAATTGCCTCTTTTTTTTTTCGTTTGACAAACTTACTGATACGATGATGGTAAATCATACGATACCAATACGATCGTGAAAAAGTACCAATAACTGTAATTTTAGAATGATCGTCATGGATGCAGCCTTTGTAGAACAAAGTTTAGAACAAAACGCTGTGAGAAGGCACTGTTTATTTTTCGAATAAATCTTTTATTTTAATAATATTGCATTGTAAATACTATAGTCTTTTTATCTGTGACATCTGAAATGACAGTCTGCATTGTGTTGCAGTGGGTTTGGTATTACGATTTCCAATACTATTGAAATTGAGCTACAGGAATGTTTTAAATTTTTGGTATGCATTTTATATTTATTTATTCCTGGTGTTTTTTGTTTTTGGCAATCCCATTTCATTTCCTCAAATACTATAAAAGAATGGAAAATGTTAAATGTCAGATATTTCAAAAGATTAACTCTTTTGTTACATTTACACTGGGCAGACTGTGTAATTTTGTCTTTTATTTATCTGTGCTCGTATGTGTCACACTTGGAATATATAAATTTTAACATGCTATGTCTTACTCTGCTATCAGCTTGACGGATAACTATTTTCTGCATAATAGCTAACTAATCTGGGATGTCTATTGCTCTCATTATGTTTTGATATTGTATTTTTCATCTTCATGCCTTTCCAAATGATATGATGAAAGGGAAAGACGAGGAACTGCCAGAAAAGCCTCTTTAAGGTTTTATCAAGAGCATGTATGTATGCTAAATATGAAATATGTTTGCAGAGAAAACCAGGGAAAAGCTGTTTTCAGTTTTTTTAACCATCGCAGAATAAGAGTGAAATGAAGGGATGCAGATGGATTTCGTGTTTTTATTTTCTTATATTCAGTGCCAGGACAAACATTGCCTTTAGTGGCGTATGAAAGTATCACTTCAAATGAAAAGATACTTCATGCGATATTGCAGTCGTATGTTTGGATTCCGATTTGAAATTTGTCATAGTTCTTCTTTCAAATAAATCTATTTCTTCTAGGTGTGGCAATTACCAACTTTAATACAAAGAGAGGAATTGTTTTCAGGTCAAAGAAAATTGATGGTGGAATCACTGGTACAAATGTCATGAGGTATATTTCATTTACAATTATACGTTTCGAGTGTTAAAAGAAGAATGACCGTGAAATTTTAAAGAGCGTGTATTCAGAGCCTGTCAGAAACATTTTAAAACGCTTTAGTTCGCTACAGAAACGACGGTCACACATGACATTAACTTACGAGGAAGTGACATTTTGTTTTTGAAAATAACATTTCAGAGAAATAGATTTTGTTACCAGTCATTGATATAAGGGTAAAGGCAGACTTAGTAAATAAATGTAATATAAATTCGTAGTGTAACTACGTATTTTCAAATGATCCTGGGTTTTTGAAGGGCTTATCGTAAATCTGAGTATATATTATCTTAAGCATGTATGGGCGCTTTAATGTCAATTAATTGAAAAAAATCAGTTTCTATTTTTGCTCGGTGTAATTGTTTAATTCTTTATTTGTTACAAGAATTTTTTCTTGACTTGACCACAGTTGGGCCTTGTGACTAGCATCCAGCGAATAGACTTTGGGAGAGGTAGGAGAGGTACCTTCTACGCTAGAGTGCTTCTCAGTGTTGGACTGCTCAACCTTAGCGGCGGCTTATGTTTTTCAGTGTTCACTTTACATTAACTTCAGAAGGTAGGTCAGCCAAGTTGACTGATTGTTATCAGGAGTGCGGTCATCTTCGCTTGATCTCAGAGGATGAATTTCTCGTCAAGTTCATTTTTCTCTTCCAGTCTGTTTGGTATTTTGTCTGGCAGTTTTAAACTTTAAATACCAAGGTTCCTTTAGAAGCAGTAAATGTTCATTGCTTTTAGTGATGAGGAAGAAACGTGCATTTTTTTCTTATGCTGTGTACTGATGTTTTTAGGAGGTTGTTATGCTATAATTTGTGTGAATGTTTATTGCTCCTTGTGTCGCTGGATGGGGAAATGAAGAGATAAGGGAAGGGGAAATGAAGAGATAAGGGAAGGGGAAATGAAGAAAAGAAATGCTGCCAACCTGCAAGAAAAGTATACGTCAAAACTCTAACAACTACTCTTTGGAGGAATAGGGGCCGTTTTTCCCATTGACCCTTTTCATCTTTGTATATTTTACCTCCTTTATTTTCTAGATCCCTTTCTCTTGCTATCCAACCTTTTCAAAATCCTAAGCGCTGAATGGTCGCCAGTGCCCCGGTGCTTGTCTTGACAACCTAAGTTTCATAAATTCATTCTAGCAAAATTTTCAACAAGGAGAATATTATGCTGAGGTAAATAAAATAAAAATAATGAAAAAAAAGGAAAACGTCCTCATTGTTGACAATCCCATTGGTGTAAAATGGAAATGAGAGTAGAATATGAAATATTTAGTAAGAAATGCTACGTTTATTAACCCATTCTCTTTTTTTTTTCTTCTTCAAATATAGTTTCTATTTGTGGAACTCTACTATTGCAAATGAGGGCTGACTGTTTCAGCTTAGTCTTTGGGAAATGTGACTTATTTAGAATGGTCCTGAAATCATTCATGTTCTAGAATCTCGTACCTTTCTTTGTTCGTAGAATCGGTTAATCGTTTTCCATAGATATCTGGCAAATGAAGGATTATTGCCGCACCAGAGAGAAAGATGGAGTTCCTAACTTTGTCCTTCATGTGTAATGACAGGCTCATTTCGGTTTTCTGTAAACGAAAGATGGCTTTATCTGTCCACCCTAACGTCTGTCCGCTCTCACATCTTGAAAACTAGGGAGGCTAGAGGGCTGCAAGTTGGTATGTTGATTATCCACCCTCCAATCATCAAACATACAAAATTGCAGCCCTCTAGCCTTAGTAGTTCTTATTACTATTTAAGGTTAAAGTTAGCCATGATCGTGCATCTCGCACCGCAACAGCACAAGCTGCCACGGCTGGCTGAGACTTTCATGAGAATTTCATATACAGAAAACTCGATTGCGCCGAAGAAACTTCGACATATTTTCAACTTGTTATTAACATATTAGATTTCCTACTGTAATTCTTTAAAATGAGAAAATTTGAAAATTGAATGAATTATTGTGAAATGAAACAAGGGACCTCAAAACAAAGGCAGAGGAAGGCTGCACTGTAGGCATTACTTAAGGTTCTTTGCAGCGTCCCATCGGCCCCTAGCTGCAACTACTTTCATTCCTTTCACTGTACCTCCTTTCATATCTTCTTTCTTCCATCTTACTTTCCACCCTTTCCTAACAATTGATTCATAATGCAACTGCGAGGCTTTCCTCCTGTTACACCTTTCAAACCTTTTCACTGTTAATCTCCGTTTCAGCGCTGAATGGCCTTAGTTGCCCCAGTGCTTGGCATTATGCCTAAAACCCAATAAATCAATAAATCAATCAATCTCGCAAGGAAAAAAATGAATAGCAGCCCAGAAACTTATAGATTCTTCAAGCAAAAATCAAACTTCAGGGCTGAGGGAGAGAATGAGAAAAATTTTCCTAACATTGACACAAATCGAGATGTTAACCAATTAATAATATACATATGTATTTGATAATTTAGTACAGCATCACGGAAATGTATAAATTTCTGTATTTGTTTAAATTCACGTATTTGAAGGCTTTAAATTACATGAGGCGATGAGCGCTGACAAAATTATGCTCTTTCAGTTGGGGCGTCGTGAAGGAACTAGGAAAAGTCACACGAGTAGAGAGAAAATAGTTGATTTTAGATGAAAACTTTCTTGCATCTGTTTTTAACTCGTAAAGTTAGAGAATATGTAAAATTGTTCTTCATTCTTGAAAAGGCAAAAATAGAAAGCCGGAATGGTTCTTCGTTTAATATTTTCGTGAACTCTTTTTCGACTTGCGATGTATTTCTCAGTGTGAGGGATTTCTATTTATATTTCTTTTCTGTCCTAATTCACGAATATCAACGCAGCGAGTTTAGATCAGATTTTTTAAGTTTGAGGAATATTACAGGTAAAATGACTCCTGTTTTCTTATGTTAAACATTACCAGATTTCGTATTTGTTGACAAAACTGCTGCCTAGAATTTATTATCATATATCTGAATGAAACTGACAAATAGTAGAAGACCAATTTGACGACCGTTTCTCTCCGTCTTTGTAGTCGCTAGAAATCCCGTCCCGTTTTTTCTCCGAGTCGGTCAAAGGTATCTCTATAGACCTTGAGCTGAGCGAATCCCCATCCACTCAGAGAACATATAAGTTGTTGTTTTCTAGCGCGGAATGTACCATATTTAGGCCGTTTCATACTGGGCCTAGAATCGGTTCTTAGGCATGGAAATGAGTAATGCAACAGGTTTGCTACAGCTGAAGATGGGCATCTTTATTTCTTCTTCATTAAAGTGTTCCATCTTTACTCAGATCGTAGTTGTAGGAGAGCAGTGAAAAGGTGGTGACTGGAGGAAATTGGTTTGCTTTGGGCGTTGGGGTGACGCAAAAGTGATTCTTGCATGTTCCACTGTGGTAATGGATCACTACATTGTCTCTTCCAATGTCCCGTGTGCTTTGTTTGCTACATTTTACTGTTTGTTAGTATTGTGTTGTCTTACTCAGCTGTCCATCTTCTTTAACGTTGCCTTCTCTAGGTTTAATCAGGCGAGTCCTCTGAGTGATAAGAAGTGTGACTCACTTATCTCGTTAGATAATAATAAGGAGAAAATAAAAGTTTTAATGTTTTATAAAAGAAAACTATTGAGGTGCTTTCTTTATTCGTCCGTACTTTTTCTGTCCGCCCTCAGATCTTAAAAACTATTGAGGCTAGAGGGCTGCAAATTGTTATGTCGATCACCACCCTCCAATCATCAAATATACCATATTGCAGCCCTCTAACCTCAGTAGTTTTTTATTTATTTATTTTATTTTATTGAAGGTTAAAGTTAACCATGATCGTGGGCCTGGCAACGCTATAGGATATGCGACCATTGGGTCGTGGCTGAAGATTTCATGGGCCGCGAGTCATTCAGCAATATACGCTGTACCGAAAACTCGATTAACACTAAACAATAAGGGCCCTTTTATATCCTTATATTTAAAGAACGCGATCGGATTTTATTTCTTCGGTAATAATAATAATAATAATAATAATAATAATATAATAATAATAATAATAATAATTTGCGGCATAAGTCGTATCAAGAACTGTATAGCTGAAATATGTTTCTTTTGTTTTTGTCATGTTGTGAAATGTATTGTTTGGAAAGGTATTTCTCTGCATCTGTTATGCAGAGCGCCGGGGATAATTTCATCAAACCCCATTTGACTGCAATAAATACCATCACGGCTAATTGGGTCATATTGACGGCTAGCTGAGATATTTATGATGTTTATGTCACATTTTGCATAAACAAAATGCTTTGAAAATAACTTCCATGAATTATTTCGTCCTTGTTGTAATGTGTCAAGCCGTTGTCATGTGTCTTACGATATGATATATATATATTTAGCATTCGAATAACTCTGGTTAGATTGTTTGATTGTCTTTTATCATATGAGATGATGTACTGGTTGTCTTATATAACCACTTCCCCATTATTCTCATATTACCCCATCTCATGAACTCATATATATATATATATATATATATATATAATATATATATAATATATATATATATATATATATATATATATATATATTATATATATAAATATATATACTATACTATATATATGGATATACGACAGAGAAACCACTAACGGGGCTTCAGATTCCTAAATACTACTGTTCCTCGCAAAAACCATGAATAAAAATAGCGTAGCAAATAAATGCTGAAAATACTAATAATACCAATAGCGCCGTTTAACTGCTTCGCTTCAATAAACACCAACAGTCATCAATAAAACAGGAAAAGAAAAGTGCGCAAATATGGCGTCACCAAAACATTGGTCATTAGCGTCATGAACCGCACCATTTCAAAAGAAGAATGTCACATGCAGGATAACCCTCCATATGACACTTCCGGTTCGTAGATTAAACAGAAACAGGTGGCATCAAGACTAAAGCTGCCTCTAAGGCCAGTGTTAATCCACTAATGGGACTTCAACAATATCAGAATATTTTTGTTGGAGGCCTAACGCTGGGATTGTTGTGCGGTAAAAATACCAAAAACCAAAAAAGCTACAGAGAAAAGTCATTATGACAACAATGGAAGTCTTTGGTAGCCAGAAAGGGAACTGAATAAGGGAGGAAAATAAGGCGAAGAGGGAAACGAAAAAGGACGAGATGGAGATGCTTGAGTGTAAGGATATATATATATATATATATATATATAATATATATATATATATATATATATATATATATATATATATATATATATATATATATATATATATATATATATATATATATATATATATATATATATATATATATATATATATATATATATATATGCACGAGGTGCTACTGACGGCACTAATCCCCTACGGAAAGTTGTTGTTATAGGGCCAAGCCATGGGACATTTTGTGCCATTCAGCGCTTAATGAAACGGGTGAGCTGGAGTGGTTGGACAGCAAGATGGAAGATAGGAATAAGGGCGCAGCTGGACGCAAAAGGACGCTTCAAACAACCTTTAGTGCTGTCTAGATAGATAGATAGAGATTTTTATTGACCACAATACAAAATAATATGAATTTTACAAAAGAGTGTTTGGTCCGAATTACAAAATTAAGTACAGTAGATTTTGTACAATCTCTTATACAAACTAAATGAATTTCAATTACACATATATTGTACTAAAACTAAAACAAAACTTATTTAACCATACGCCATCAACAAGTTCCTGTAATTACATTTTACACATTATAATAACGTGTTACATTCAATACAAGGAAAGAAGCTTATGTACAATTTTACATACTACATCATAATCGGTTCTGGTTACTAGCAAGTCTAAAGCTGTGGTAACGTTATACGTCTGCCTGATCTGTAACGAAAGTGGAAAATTTTCAATGACATGAGTCTCTGTCTACATTGCATGACGTGAGGTGTGCGTAGACGGCACTGGCTCCCGACGAAGGAGACATGGTGCTAGAAGGACTCTTTGTGGGGTCCGATGGAGGAGGCAGAAGATTCCTACAAATGACTCTCTTCGCAAAAACCACGAAGAAAACAATGTAACCAATAAATATTCAAAATACTAATATATGTATACTAGCTGGTTAACCACCCTAAGGGCGGGTCCCAGCTAGATTGGTCCGTGTAACCCAGAGCATATTTTATGAAAAGAAAGTAGATGAATCAATCCACAATTGAATACAGTACCACGACATGAATTGTGAGGAATGCAAATCTGTCAAAACGATATTTCGTATTTCGTGTCGACGGATTTTTCGCGTCTCTCTCTCTCTCTCTCTCTCTCTCTCTCTCTCTGCCGTCGTTGATGGGATTTTTCCATTTCATTTATTTTATTACTTAAGGACTTTAATATATATATATATTATATATATATATATATATCATATGATATATATAATATAATACTATATATATATACTCACTTTTTTTCATTTTCTACCTGCCTAAAATAACTACCCCCTCTTA
>NC_087219.1:62491111-62508611 GCF_015104395.2 Macrobrachium nipponense
TGATTGAGTTTATAGATCAATACAGCAGTGTGTCATTGCAGTTCTCTATACTTCTCTTGCCTCACTCATAAAATATATCCTTTTCCTTGCATTTTTTGCATGTGATTACTTTTGCAGTTAAGTTATACTAAGTATGGCAGCATATATTCTGGTCCTCATTGGATGAGTGGTTTGCGTACTCGCTGTCGCCAATGCGGAATCTGAGGAATTTATTTCTGGTGATTAGAAGTTCATTTCTCGATATAATGTGGTTCGGATCCAACAATAAGCTGTAGGTCCCGTTACTAAGTAACCAATTGGTTCCTAGCCACGTAAATAAAAATCTAATCTTTCGGGTCAGCCCAAGGAGAGAACTATTAATCAGCTCAGCGTTGCTGGTTGAAATAAGAGATACTTAACTTAATTTCTACAAGAACGAGCTCCCGTTGTCTTTCGTATTTCAGGCCAATCTGTATGCATAGCCTTAAGCATTGAGACAACAAGGAAACCTTCAGACAGTTCTTGTCAGCGACTATATACAAATGAGACCCATTCTCAGGCATTTCTTTCATATACGAAAGACTGTTAGTAGGCCTGTCGAGTTCTAATTTGATATTGTGAGATGTCGCCTTTCATAAAAAGCCAAATAACTTCTGGCGACATTTCTGAATATTTCATTGCGAGTCCAGAATTATTAGGCTTACTTTTATTGCTTCCTCTGTCAGGCTAATAAGATTCCGCGTCAGTCAGTGATATAATTAAAGAAGTGAAATCTTTTCCCCAAAATAAAGTGAATTTTGTAATTATTATTATTATTATTATTATTATTATTATTATATTATTGGGGTTATTATTATTATTATTATTATTATTATTATTTTGTTATTATTATTATTATTATTTTTTTTCAATGTGCATTTCGCTGCAAGAGGGTGGTGCTAGGAATACTAGGATAACAGCCCGCAGCTTTTGTCAGCTTATAACAGCAGAATGAAACGCGAGTGGCCTCTAATGAAACGTTTATTTTCCTCATGTTTCTTCACCTTTGTTAAGTCCTGAGTCCGATCTACACAGCTTTTTCAAATAAATCTTCCGCACGTGACAAAATCTCCTCCAAACGATGTTTCATTTTTACACTGACGTTTAATTTTCCATCTCCTCGTCCTACATTATGTTTACGGCCTTTTAGCACAACTTTCTCATAACTATTACTACGGGCTGCTCTATGAGCAAGAACCCATGCTGGCATAAGGCCAGCTTAATCTCAAAGAACAACATAACTATGTATGCAAACCACCTTTTTTTTTATTTATTTACATTTAAGAAGAATGCTTAACTTTAATAAAAATCAGTAGACTGATCAGTCTATTCTTACATACTTTTGTTTTTCACAGCCTCTGCAGATCTCCCATTGCCTTCCTTCTCTTCACCCCTTCTATGAATTTAGTACTCTTTTCAATTCACCTAAATCTATCATATTTACGACCAGCTACCAGCATTAATTACCCATTTATTATCTATACTTTCCTAGTGTGTGTGTGTGTGTGAGAGAGAGAGAGAGAGAGAGAGAGAGAGAGAGAGAGAGAGAGAGAGAGAGAGAGAGATTAATTACACATGAATCACTTGCATCAGCAAGCGATGTGCCAGTACTTTGTCAAGTAAAGCTGATGTTCACACAATAGGTCTGTATATATATATATATATATATATATATATATATATATATATATATATAATATATATATATATATAATATATATATATATATATATATATATATATATATGTCGGTGCTAGGTTAAGGATAACCCTTTATTCCCTTTCTATGTACTTTTATCGCAGCCGCGACGTTACAAGACGTAAAAGTCCCATTGTCAAGCTAAAAAATGATTAAACAAAAGTTGAAATTACAAACTCGGAATACAGATTAAAAGTTAAAAAAGTTATACAAATATTGTAAAAGACAAGTGCAAAAGTAAGGAGGGGTCATTTAATTATAACCTTACTTTTGCTAACATTTACTTTTAGTTTTTTTCTCCCACAGGCACTTTCAAACTCTATTCAATCTTTTTAAACTTGTCTCCATCACCAAACAATATTGTATCGATAAAGCATCAACTTTTATTTATCACTCCTATTTTTATTCTCTCATCTGCCCACCCACATAAATATAGATCTAATTGTACATAAGTTCACACTTTCTTCAATCTATATTCGTCTTTCACTCTCGACATAAAAACCTCCAGTAGTCCGTCGTCCACACCATACATCATCAGCACTCTGCATTGCTGCTATATCAATTCTATTATAAGTCTTCTCTGTCTACTACTACGCCACTTACAGACTTAGAAGGCCTGTCTCTGGAGGGTTTCCCCTCTGATTCTGACCAATTGGATTTGTAGCAGGGTCGAGTTTGCTGCCCTGATGCCTTAACTTCCATCCTGCTTCAGCGCGGACGCGCGGAGCAATCTCTGGCGCATAAGTGGAGGCTTTCTTTATCCTGCGATAGGCCGAATCCATGAGACTGAGCCTGGTCTTGTCGTTATTGACAGGCTCTGATGCTATCCTCGCAGACGCAGAGGAATGATGTGCTGATGGAGGCTCTCTCTCTCTCTCTCTCTCTCTCTCTCTCTCCATTATTATTCTGTCTCAGAAATAATTCATAATTTCACTCTTGATGGTCAGATATATGATGTTGCCATTCTCTCTCTCTCTCTCTCTCTCTCTCTCTCTCTCTCTCTCTGTTCTATATATATTAATATATATACTATAATATACATATATATATATATATAATACATAACATCATATATATAATTATAAATAAAAAAAAATATATATAATATATATCATATTATATAGATATATATATATATAATATAATATATATATATATATATCGAATATATACATACGTATATATATATATAATATATATATATATATATATATATTATATATATATATATAATATATATGCAAATACATACATATGTATTATATAATATTATATATAATATATATTTTCTATAATATATATAATTAATATATGTATTATATATAACATATCTAGATACCTAATTATATATATAATAATATAATATATAATATATATATATATGTGGTATATATATATAAACATATATCTGCATATACACAACACCACACATTTCAAAGTGTTTGTAAAAAGAATATTCAGGTCTTATATTTTTATTTCCATCTCTTGTTCAGAATTGTTTGAAGTCATACAATTTTTTCCTTTCAGGAAATGCGTTTTCAGCCTGACAGATAATAGTCTCGTGAAAGTTAATGTTAAGAAAGAAGAATGATATATATTTAAATGTGAAAGTAATTTCTTGCCGATAAAAAGAAACTGCCAATTTTACATTTCCATTTTAGACGATATTAAAAAAAAATCTTGAAAATCAAGGCAACAACAAAGAGATTTCACATTAAAAATCAAGAGAAAAGAAATGAAAAAAAAAAAAAAATTTGGTTTTAGGATTTTGCATAAACCAGGTTGGACAGACAATATTCAAAATATTTCCTTCATAATGTTCACAATTATTGTGGGAATACACATCCTCCAGGCTCGACTTTTTCTGGGAAGCTTCTCTCACTCCCCTCCTTCTCTCCCTTCCACCAAGTTCTTGAAGTTTTCTTTTCCTCTCGAGTTCCCCAGTGTCGTGTGATCTTTTTTTTGCTCTCGGCCCGGGATGGATTACTTTATCTCTTTTTGTTAAATATTTTTGTAAAAAAAATTCTCTTTATCGGAGATTTTACGAAACAGTCCTCATTGTTCTTATGATTTATGCTGTCGTTGTCCGAATGAACGTCATTATCATGAATGTTTAACCTGGTAAAGCCACTGCACATTTTTTAACTTTTCCGATGACCCTATTCAAAGAACGCAGGTGAACCAGAGCTACTGAAGTCGCTTCAGTAGATGTTGCCAGTAACATTTTGACCTTATTTTCATTACCTCACTTCCATCATCATTCCTGTTTTCAGCGTTGTTGCATATCAGTCAGGAGTCAAACTTACTTCATCAGCCTTATGACCTCCTACAAGAAAGTCGTGCCTTTGGTTGGGTTAGTTTGTTCGTTTGCAGGATTGAAAAAAAAAAAAAAAAAAAAAAGTTGAGTCTTGGTTTTTAAGAAAATTCTACTGAAGTTGGAGCTTGTTAACTGCCAATGTCTCTTATTTTTTAGTCTGCAGTTTTCATAGGGAGTGTAGGCATTATCTAAGGAGACACAGACTTTAAAATGCGCATTGTAATTGTTTTTTCATCTTCTCATCTAGTGAAGAAGTAAACGGTAATGCTATAAAATTTTTTTTATATCTGGACAGCTTCATTCGCCCTACATTATTTCTTCTTCAAATGCATGTTTCGTGTAGGGAGGTGTTAGAAGCGCCTAGTACTATGAGGGACGCCGGCAACACTATAGTTATAGTGTTACAGATATGACCGCCCTCAGCAAGGCAGTCCAAGAAACAAACTCCTCCAACTCCTGTAAGCACTGCACATAACTAAGTATAAACAGCAATGACTACGAGGAGAGAGGTGGAATTTCTTTCTACTATCGTCAGGAAGAAAATAAACAAGTCTGATCATTTGACGCTATATCACAATACAGCGCCGGCACCAGCCTCCTGCCAAAAAGTTCAACCTGCTGTTGTATCAAACCTATTTGAGCAGCAATGTAAGACCCGCCAAATACCTGCATCTTACTGTCACCAACCAGTGAGTGAAGTGTAGAGAACTCAGTCTAGACGAGCTATAAGCAGCGTTGCCGCCTTGACCACAGTCAGTGTTGCCAATGAAATTGCATCCACTTTTTGCCTCCATAAGTGTCAAACTCTACTATCAGTAGGAGATGGAAATTCGATTTGACTTTATGATTTTTTATAGTTTTTATTATTTAAGGATTGAATTTTAAAGATTTACATTTTGTATATATTTTGTTTATAGCTTTTTTCAGTATCAAAGCTTAATTAAATATAGAAATTTAAAGCAAAGTTATAAGTGTGGTTTTTTACCAAGACAGATGTAGTCGTAGTCAGTGTGGCCACAGAGAGATGCCAAATAGCACTATTTGACCACGTTATCAGACAAAAAACCACAAAACGGCAACACTGGCTATAAGTCAGCTGTCAGCCAATCATAATTCAGAACATGTTGCAACACTGCCATCAAAATCACAAACCACCCATTGTAAATAAATAGCGCAAATGTTTATGTCTCAAGTCATGATCTGTCTTGCCCCGATCTTATGTAGATGTCTGCACGTAATGTTAGACACCAAAGAAATCTATCAATGACATCGCGAAATTTGATATCCTCTTCATTCAGAAGACAGCAACATCTTACGCAGATCAGAAAAAACTATACAGATTCAAGGTAGCTGGAGCGGCTGTTATTTTCAACAATATTGCTTTGAGAGAGGGTCTCTTTCCTAGATATTATTATTATTATTATTATTATTGTTATTATTATTGAAAAAGAAACCCACAAATTCAATTTGTAACTTGTTTACTTCTAAGTATTTACATTTAGTTTTACTCCACACTCGAGTACTTTCAGGCCCTTCTGTGGCCCATTCTCAAGAGATGTTTGGGATGTTAGCCTGGGTCAAGGCCCAGCAGTCTTCTGGAACTTCTTCTCGTTGTGCTGTCATTTATGCGATGGCTGTTCTGGTTTTCTTGAGAGTTGCCAATTCCCTCTTGTCGCTCTGATATCCTGAGCTGATGGTCAATGGGATTCACCCTTGTGGTAAGGGTGTGGTCACCGAAAGTCTGTTGGGCAGGAAACCTAATCTCCAGGTCAGCAGGGTCAATCTTAGCCTCTTTTAATATCAAAGCTCGGCTTATGGGATCTTCTTATTGCAATTGAGAAGACAGTAATACAGATGATGTAGCGGGGGTATACATAATCAATTGCAATAATTGTGGAGACAGATACGTGGGGGAATCAGGTAGGGGAATAAGGACTAGAGTCCAAGAACATAGAAGGGCAGTACAGCTTAACTCTCAGGGGAGTGCTATAGCTAGACATTGTTGGGAAAATGACCATAGGATGGATTTCAAAATCAGTAGGCTTATATACAAAAGCAACAAAATTAGTCACAGGAGGGTAGTAGAAGGTGCACTTATCAGAGAGATTAAAGTAATTGAAGGAAACAAAGGTTTTACCTCAGAAGATCCCATAAGCCGAGCTTTGATATTAAAAAGAGGCTAAGATTGACCCTGCTGACCTGGAGATTAGGTTTCCTGCCCAACAGACTTTCGGTGACCACACCCTTACCACAAGGGTGAATCCCATTGACCATCAGCTCAGGATATCAGAGCGACAAGAGGGAATTGGCAACTCTCAAGAAAACCAGAACAGCCATCGCATAAATGACAGCACAACGAGAAGAAGTTCCAGAAGACTGCTGGCCTTGACCCAGGCTAACATCCCAAACATCTCTTGAGAATGGGCCACAGAAGGGCCTGAAAGTACTCGAGTGTGGAGTAAAACTAAATGTAAATACTTAGAAGTAAACAAGTTACAAATTGAATTTGTGGGTTTCTTTTTCAATCTTCAGAAGAAAACTGAAAGAAGTTTTTGTTTGGTTCATTATTATTATTATTATTATTATTATTATTATTATTATTATTATTATTATTATTATTATTATTATTATATTGGAAGAAGGCCCTCTTTTACACAAAATCTGTTGAATAACATTGCAGAATTCAGCAAATTAACCTTATATATTATCTTTTCTGTTTTTCTTATTACTCGTTTCTCTGGCTCAGCGATACTTCTTGATAATTGGCCAATGAAGAAGTATTGCTGAGCCAGAGAAGCGAGTCATAAGAAGAATAGAAAAGATAATATATAAGAATAATTCGCCGAATTCTGCAATTTTTTTCAACAGTATTATTATTATTGTTATTACTATTATTATTAGTAGCAGCAGCTGTAGCATTAGTAGTAGAAGCATCACTATTCCCAACTTCCTTTAAGTTTCACTTGCAGCTACGCATCTGATGCGATGACGTGAGGATAAAACTGAAATATTCACAGCCTCGACATTACTGAACGACAACGACTTAAATAATTATAGACCAGAGCTTGCTGCGCTTTTCAAGAGTACGTGAGGGCTTATAATACATCACTGATCCATCAAAGTCATTCAAGAAAGTCAGATAAAAACACTTGATTATTGCTGAGGAGTGAGACTAAAAATTGAGAATTTTTATGCAGAGGAATTAGGATAAAGCGGGAGATAATACTCTGAGAATACCTGTGGAAATAAAAGGGAAAATCAACGCTGTGAAAACTAGAAATGTGCTGAGAAGAATTAATACAATCAGAAACATTCATCCATAACTGAATCAAGTTCTTTTCTGCCGGGATGATTGTGCGACAATAAAGCCGATGAAGCTGAGACGAGGAAGATTTTAGGGTGTTATTGGATGAGGACGGTAAACGATGTAGATCACGGTTAAAGTTTACGAACAAATATGACGACATTGCTGGTGCTGTGAAGACGAAGACCTCTGCTTAAGTGTTACTCTTTTTATGGCAATTATTTCAATAAAAGGACACGACCTAAACCCTGAGACGGGTAGTTAGTCGAGACGAGCGTTTGCACGAGTGAAAGTATAGAACAGATGGGCTGGACATACAGGCGAGCAAACAATAAAGTAGCAATAAAAGGCTCAAATTAAGAACAGGGTGATAATAAAAGGTACTCATTAAGAACAAGAAATCGACGTTGATGGACAGAGCAGACAAGTAATGGAGGACCGGAAGAGGAAAATGAAGTACAGATAAAAAAAGATAAAATCAAGGGCCAGAGAAATTCGTAGGTAAGTGACAGATTAATTGTCAACAGTAGGAAAAATGCAACAATGTTACCAAGTGATAGGCAAAAAAAGCCAGTATAAAAAAAGGGAGACGCTGCTGTCAGAGACAGATGAATAGGACCAGGCATCCGAAATTTTCCGAACCAGAATCTCTTTTCGTCGGCTGCAAGGACTCTGTAATCAGGAAGCTGTCACGTCAGACTCGAGGGGAAAAAGGAGCCGCCTTCGCTCCTCTTTCTTCGGCTTTTTTTCTTTCTCCTGCCTTTCTCCCGTGGTCCGAGGAGATGTGAATATAAATAATTTTTGAATATTTTGATGGGGTAAGACGCTTGTTATCTACTGCGCGCCGCTGAAGACATTATCCTCAGAGAGGTGAATATAGATGGAATGTGGACTGCCCAGGGAAATCTGTCTTTGTCAGGTATCGTTATGGTGCCTGATGAATAGCATAAAAAAAAGACTCGGAAAAAGGGGAGAACTTAGTTTGTAGCGAAGGGAAACGACTGGATGGTTTGTACCTGATGTTACCCGATGCTTTTTCCATTTTCCGAGTCGCAGTTTTTATGACAGGTAACTAAATACGTTAGTAATTCAAGCTCTGGAGTTGTAGTCGTCAACTTTTTATATAATTTTTTTTTCAAAAGTCAGAAGGGGAATGTATATTATTTTGCATTTCAGCATTAATGTTATTTGCTCTAATTCCTACTTACTTTCACAGAATAGGGTTGTGCTATATTGCATTTTCCCATTTTGAAGCGACAATCTGCCCCACGTATTTGCAGAAGAAATGATTAAAAGTCAAGTCTAATTAAACCTTACTTTAGTCGAGTTATCTGTTTGCCTTATTGCCCGTCTCAGTATATTGATGATGAGAGATTACATTGAAACGTTTATTGAAAATTTATTTAACAATGTTTAAGCAAAAACTTTGGAGCTCAAAGTTTTGATAGTGGTTGCAGTACTGTCACTGAATACATTGTGACAGGATATTTCCTTTAAAGATTTTACTCGATCATTTCACGGTTTCTAAAACCGGCAATTCTTGTTGTCCTTAGTTCATTATTCCTTCTCTCTCTCTCTCTCTCTCTCTCTCTCTCTCTCTCTCTCTCTCGTCTATTAATTATCCATGTAGTCTGTGTGGCGTAATAAGCATTGAAAGGGTGGGAAATGAGAGATACTTGGAGACTGATTGGCAATAATGTCAACGTAGTAGATGAAGGGAGGGGTCCTAGATGTTCATACGCGGGAAACAAGAGAATGTTTGCAGGGTCGAGATGAAAGGCGTTGTATGTGTTGGATGGTGGATGAGCTACAGGTCAATTTTTAGGTGCACAAAACGGCCAACGTTGTAGAAGTTGTCAGCATAGGGGTTCGTCTGTCTTTTGGAAGGGAAAGTATGAATGCGCCACTGACAACGGCGTTTTGTCGGGATTTGCGCTTTGATATATATATATATATATATATATATATATATATATATATATATATTATATGTATATAATATATGTATAGTATATATATATATATATGTATATATATATATATATATATATATATATATATATACAGAGAGAGAGAGAGAGTATATATATATACATATATATGTGTATCATATTATATATATATATATATATATATATATATATATATATATATATATATATATATATATGTATGTATATATATATATATATATATATATATATATATATATATATATATATATATATATATATACATATATATATATATATATATATATATATATATATATATATATATATATATATATATATATATATATATATATATGAGTCATATCACATTACCGTGATCCATAGACATACATCGACCCACAAATGTCATTTAATATCTAATTCGCTCTACCTCGGAATTAATATATTTTTATATATGCTAACGAAAGGGATTTTTTTATTTTTTCTTTTTAGTCGATAATAAAGTCGTCCGCTCACGGGCGCGAGCCATGGAACCAAGAAATTCAGGACGCACAGCGAAGCATTCTAGACCACACAGCTGAATTTCTTGAATTTCTTGGTTCTATGGTTCGCGCCCGTGAGCCGACGATTTTCTTATCGACAAAAAAATTCCTTTTCGGTTAACATATATGAAAATATATTAATTCCGAGGTAGAGCGAATTAAATAATATACGACATTTATACCTCGATGTATATATATATATATATATATATATAGATATATATAGAATATAGATATATATATATATGGATGTATATTATATATAGAGATATAGATATAGAGATATATCTATAAATAATTACCTCCTATTTATATTATAATATAGTATATATATATATAGATATGTAGATATAGGATATATATATATATAGATATATATATAGTATATATATATAGATATATATATATACTTATACATTATATATAATATATATATATAATTTATATATTATAATATATATAATATTATAATATTATATAACTATATGAGATATATATTCTATATATATAGGTATATATAATTATCAATATATTTATATATAGATAATATATAATACTTAGACTATATATAGATTTATATATAATCTATAAGAATATGTATAATATATATATGTTAAATATTATATAATTATATATATTATAATCAAATAAATATATATATATATATCATATTATATAATATATAATATTAGATATTATATATATATCTCAAAGCGCGACTCCATTTATAACACAGATGTCAGCGGCGCTTTATACTTTTCCTTTCAAAACACAGATGGACCCCTAAATATATACGTAAGTACGTATATATATATATATATATATATATATATATATATATATATATATATATATATATATAGATATTTATATACAGGGTTGTACAGAATTAGGTGGACAGTAGGTGGAATAGCTGTGCAAATTGTGATGGACAGCAGTTATTGCACGCAATAAAATCTAATTAATAATGTAATAATTGTATTAGTAACTTATAATTGTATATGTAATCTCAAAAAATATGTTATCATTTAGTGTCCACCTACTTTTGGACCACTCCTGTATATATATATATATATATATATATATATATATATATATATATATATATATATATATATATATATTTATTTACATATATTTATTCCTTGACGCTGCTTCCTGTTATCCGACGCTTTCGGTCTGACAATTATTTCTTAATCAAGATTACTTCGTTACCGTTACTAAGGAAATACAAATTAAGATTAGCAGTCGGTGTACACTTGGTAACCAAGCAGCAGTTCCTCGTTGGACTGGTGGTTTTCGACCTTGGGCCTGCCAATCTGTTGGTCCGAAGTGCGATTCTCCGCTCGGCCAACGCGGAATCAGAGGAATTTATTTCTGGTGATAGAAATGCATTTCTCGATAGAATGTGGCTCGGGTCTCGCAATAAGCTGTAGGTTCCGTTGCTACGAAAGCAATTGTTCTCTAGCCACGTAAAAAATATCTAATCCTTCGGGCCAGCCCTAGGAGAGCTGTTAATCAGCTCAGTGGTCTCGTCAAACTAAGATATACCTAGCAGTGTTCTCAGTAAATTCATAATGAGATGGAAAACAGTTAATGCACCTGCTGAACACATACTTTGCCCCAAAGTAGATTCTTTTTTTAGTGCTGGAGTGATGAGAAGAAGCATGGAATGCGTGCCAGCAAACACACCAAGCATTATAGCCGCTGAGGTTTCGCAGCCGACTGACAGACAGTACTACGTACTTGCAGGCAAGATCCTTTAAATATTCTCCGAGTACATTTAAAGGACCTTGCTTGCAGGCAACTTCACGGACTGTTCAGAAGTATCGACAAGACTCGTGTAAACCCTGAATTAGGCGGAAAGTTTAATTCAGACTAAAATGACTCAGGTTCGTCGTGGGATTTCATAAAAAGAATGTCAGCTCGCTATCAGGAACTAGGATTCAGGGAGAATAGAATTGTTACAGAGTAGCTCTGTGACTAAATTATGAATATATTTTTCTATGTTTTTTACTTTACTTTTTGTATGCGTTTTTATTATTATTGAAATGCTTTTGTGTGATTTAGCTATTTTTATTATTCTGTAAACGAAACAATTGAGATGGCCTGTTTGTCTGTCCGCAGTTTTTCTGTCAGCCCTCAGATTTTAAAAACTACTGAGGATAGAGGGCTGCAAACAGCTATATTGATCGTCTACCCTCCAATCATCAACTATTCCAAATTGCAGCCTTCTAGCCTCAGTAGATTTTATTTTATTCAAAGTTAAAATTAACCATGATCGTGCGTCTGGCAACGGTGTAGGACAGGCCACCACCTGAAAGTTTCATGGGTCACGGCTCATACGGCATTATGCGCTGTGCAGAAAACTCGATTGCTCCGAAGAAATTCCGGCACATTTTTTTGTACTTTCTATATGTAACAATCAGTTTTTAGTGGTCATTTGATTAAGAGAGGAATGGAGTTGACAAAATTGTTCAATTTTGTATACATTTTCGCGAAGTCGGGAGAAAAGACGTCGTAGGTCGAGAGAGTCGCCAGAGAAGAAAGCCATTGGGCCAAAAGACCTCTCGTACGCTCACACACAAACACGAGCACACACACAATTTGTTATTAAATGAGGTAGACGTTTTCCTTCACAGTATTTTTATTAAGCGCCGGGTCTTGACAATTTCCGTGTTTCTTTTCTTCCTCCGAGTTTTCCTTGGTGACCATTATCTTTTTAGTCATGTCAAGAAAGGCGGCAAAGAAACGGAGCTTCTGCAGGCGTGTAATTTTTCAGATATTGGTTTCCTTTTTACTAGGAAGCTATTACCTCAAGGTTTCGTTACTGCCACTAGCAGCAGCTGCGACCATTCGTTACCTCTCTCTCTCTCTCTCTCTCTCTCTCTCTCTCTCTCTCTCTCTCTCTCTGTCGTCCTCTAAAATATACAATTTATCGTAGGATCATTAGCGTTTTCTATTGTGTTTTTATTAATTATTTTATGAGTAAGCTTCGTTAATTTTGTTTTATTTTTATTTTTTAGATTATGGGTGGATTTATATTTCATGGAAAATCTCTACTGGGAAATTTCCCCTTTGGTCCCATATTATTTATATTTGTTAATCAGTAAACCCGTCAATCATTCTCTCTCTCTCTCTCTCTCTCTCTCTCTCTCTCTCTCTCTCTCTCTCTCTCTCTCTCTCTCTCTAAAATATACAATTTATCGTAGGATCATTAACGTTTTCTATTGTGTTTTTATTTATGATTTTATGAGTAAGCTTCGCTAATTTTTTTTTTTAGATTGTGGGTGAATTATTCTTTCACGGAAAGTCTCTATTGGGAAATTTCCTCTTTGGTCCCATATTATTTATACTTGCTAATCAGTAAACCCGTCAATAATTCTCTCTCTCTCTCTCTCTCTCTCTCTCTCTCTCTCTCTCTCTCTCTCTCTCTCTTTTTGAAGGAAAGCTGTCCTGCTGTTGAGCAATAAACATCAACACCAGTTTTTGACGTACAATCTTGTTATCGTATTTACTGAACCGAGTCCCGACCCTATGCTCGCAGTACTGTTCCCAAAAAGTAAATATTTCAAGGCAGTAGATGCCGTCCCTTCCAAACTCGTTCTCTTAAAAGTCATTATAAGAAACACCTGATCAAACTCGAAAACAACACATCGGGTGCAGAACCAATATTATCCCATGAACGCTTGTAGTAGTTTGTGTGTTTTAGGGAATACTATCAAATTTATGGTTCTGGTTCAGTTTGACTATTTTCCTTCTCAGTGATCCTGGAGTTCTCGTCTATGTTTGGAAATCCGTGTTTACAGGTCACAATAAATCTCTTCGAGGAAGTGAACGAGTTGTATACTCGACGTCAGTTATTGCTATTAAGTGAGCTCAAGGTCTGTTATCCCTTAAGATTTCTGCAGAGGTTTATAAACAAGGTCAACGAAGATATTGTGAAATTTTTTTTATTTTCCAATGAGTTAGTTATCTTTAAAACCAGAGCACTTCCGGCCAAGAACGTTATCGATATCCCAGTTAATAAGAGGTTTAAATGTCTAGACATTTTCAAGTTATCATGCTGGAAAAATACTTGAAATAACTAACGGAAGATGAATGTGGTCAATAAATGTTTCATAAAATGTGCCATTGCAGTTCACTTGATTATGGTTTCTGTTAAAGAAAATTCTTGATTTAGAAATGAAAGGGGGTTTTAGATAGAAAATAGGCGAATATTCTTGATTTAGAAAAGAAAGGTGGTTTTAGATAGAAAACAGGCGAATCATCTGTGAATGCGTTACTCCTCTGGCGTTCGTTTCAATCAAGCCATAATATCTAGACGAAGGAGTCAGTACAATTCTGGAGGCAGAAATGAAATTCATACCCACATTACTTCTGGGATAATGGGTTCACAGATTTAGAAGCAAAGCCAAACCTGAACATACTAATGCTCTCACTCTGTTCTTGTTTTGACAATAAATCTTAGGTGTGAGGTTTTTCTACGAAGAAAATATGCTTAAAAGAAATGTAATTGTTAAGAATACTTAGGCCTGGTTATAGGTTTCAGCATGAAAACTTTAATTCATTGTATTTGTATTAGTGTTGATGAAACTGCAACAAGATTAGAACAAAAAAAACCTTCTTTCAGAATGAGGAAGTATTGGATTACACCCGTTTTATCATCGTGATTTATTTACAGAATAAACGGATGAAAATATTAAAATCCAATGCGATCGACTGACAGAACATTTTTGATTGACGATCGTTCGACTGACATCGGGAATAATGTAAACTGTAGTTCAGGACGTTCCACAATCATTCCGGTGATGCCATGTCTTTGGGAATGATTTTAGGGGAGTCATTCAGCCAGACCGGTCTTTGGTAGTCATAACTGCGTCGTCCGTCAAATCATAAAGACTACGAATCAATGTCTTTAGGAGAAGATAAAAAAAAAGAGGAATTAACCATGAACCCCTTAGGGTGGGTAGTGGCGTCAGAGCACCTCAGTTTAGTGCACTTTATGTATTATGTAAGGTCCTTTGCAGCGTCGCACAGTGGTCCAGAATTGCCAAATCGTGGACAAAACTCTAAGGTGAAAACGATCCTAACTTGAAACCCAGTGTCTTGAACATCTATTCAAATTAATAAAAGGCAGAATTAAACAAAGAAAAAGTTTATTCTAACGTTACATAAAGTTTTTGTATGTACCATTGGACCTTCTTAAATCACGAAAATGATAACACTAGTCATAAGAAAGGGATTTTTATAGTATTATAAAAAAAATATTAGAACTATATATATATACAATAACAATTCATGAAAAAAATAAAAGAAATACAAGAGCACGATATTTCATGAAAAAAATAAAGAAATACGAGAGCACGATATTATTTTGACTTTGACAGGAATTAACAAGTATAATTAAAAGAAATAAAAACTAGTGCTTTAGTGTCCCATACTACTTTCACAATCACAGTCAAAATCACAATCACTATCTTCAGTCATGTTACCAACCATTACTGTCAGTGTCACTGGCAATATCATTATCACTGTCACTTTCCCGACCACCATTTCCAGACTGTTCGGTACCGGGATCACTCATGAAAATAGGTGATGCTTCAAGAAGGGAAAGGACTTCGGGTGATAAACGAGTCTTTTTCTTAAGTTGTAATCCTCGTGGTCGCAGCTGGTCGCAAGAAATTTTTGCTGATTATGAAAGTTTATGTATTAAATATTGCTCAGATGGCAAATACATTGGTGGATACAGTGGGAATACCTTTCAAAATCTGCAACAACTTTACCTATTAATTTCTATGTGCTTTGTCAGTTTCAGAATATATTGTCGCCATGTATGTATTGTAGTTATGTCATTAAAGATATTCCTACTAACTTGAGATAAAATTTCTTCACATATAAAAAAATATGAAACTCATAAATATACACCTCAATATTTTTCCATCAGTTTATGACCCACTTAAACTAGCAACTTCGTCCTCTCTTGTTGCATTAACATCACTTGAATATGAAATACCGAAAAACATAATTAATCCTGCAATCAGTGGAAATTGATTTTTGGCCACGAATTCGTGATCCTGGACCACTGTGCGTCGCTTCGGTCCCTAGCTATCCCTAGCTATAACCCTTGTCATTCCTTTTACTGTACCTCCATTCATGTTCTTTTTTTCCACCTTACTTCCCACACTCCTTTAACAATGATTCATAGTGCAGCTACGAACATTTCCTACTGTTACACCTTTCAAACCTCTCAACTGTCACTTTTCCTCTCAGCGCTGAATGAATGACCTCATAGGTTTAGCGCTTGGCCTTCGGCCTTAATTGTATATTCTACCTCATCTCTCTCACTGAGCGTGAAAAGCTTTTGGTCATCGGTGGCGACTCTTGCCGCACTTCGTAGCCTGAAAATCATGCGACATTTCCGTGACAGCGTCTGTTACACGGGTCATATACTATGTTTGGGGTTATCTAGAAACCTAACGCAGGATTGCAGGCGTACTGACATGATCCGTTGAAATGATCCCGCTGTTTATGAATTCATAAGAAATCATATAAAGCTTTGAAAGACCCAAAATAATGCGTTAGTGGTTAGACGCAATTTATTATCGCACCTTTGATGCAGTCTGTATGATATACAGTAGACCACAAAGGCTGAAGGGAATTTACGTCAGGCATCGGCGTATTTCTAAATAAAATATATAAAGGATAGTATGTTCGTAAGTTGAAAAGTGTGTTATTGGGTTACGACAACATCAAATCTTGGTTTATAGAACACTGGCTTAATTGAATATTATTCATGGTTTCTCAGACACACATGAAAGAGCTGACAGATGCGTTTCCAACATAGACCAATTTCATACAGGTATAGTAGTTCGACGTGACTAAGATTTCGCTCTGCCGCAAAGAACCACATAACGCAAACTTTCAAACTAACAGAATGGACCTGAATAATGAACATACCAAACTAAAACAGAGTGAAGCGAGACATTTTTTGAAATCGTCTATAATACGCTGTATAATTCTGTGTCAGAATGACAGAATACAGAATTCTAACCATTACTTGCTTTTCAACAATCAGTCAACGTCAAAACTGATATTCCATTAAACAGCCGGTATGAAAAGTATACGATTCATACAGAATACGTAGTTTGCTCTTGTCTCTCATTCATATTTCTAAAGGTCACAAAAACTTAGGAGTCAGTCAACAAGAATAATTCAGTATCGTTTGATTCTTGTTGAGAGTTTTGTCAGACATGGAGGCGAAAGCAAACAGTGAAAAAAGCATTTGGACAAAATTGAAAATCTTCGATCAAGTTTTACGTTTTTTTTCTTTTTTACAACAAACATCGAAAGGTCAAGAGGCAGCCTTCAGTTATCATTAATTTTAAATGGTTCTGATTATATTAATTCAGTTATCAATTCCAAAGTATACAGGTAGCTTATGTTTGTCATTAATTTTGATCATCACATCTTTAGTATCAACGTAGGCTGTTCGGATATACATATATATATATATATATATATATATATATTATATTTATATATATATATATATATATGAAATATATGGGATATATATATATATATATATATATATATATAGTATATATATATATTATATATACTATATATATATATATATATATATATATATAAGTATAAAAT
>NC_087219.1:62513611-62598611 GCF_015104395.2 Macrobrachium nipponense
ATCAATTATTTTGCTGCTACTGATACGATTTATTAAGGCGATGATGTCGATGCGTTACCGTGTAACTTGTTAACATTTTCCTTTTCTTTTTTTATAGTAAGCCAGTAAATTAGTCGGACATCAAAAGGATGCTTCGTGTACTTTTATTGCTCCGTAAATAAGTATTGGATTTCTTTGTTCATTGCGTTGGCAGGAAGTCGCGGAATTTGAGGAAGCGTTGCCGTCTAAATTTTGTTTGTTCGCTTGTTTGTTGGCACTGTTTAAGTGAGTTTGTAAAAGGTTACTTAGCTTGCAAAATTGCTTATAAATTGTGAATTAAAAATGAAATACTAAGAAGTTGTTTTCAGCCTCATTGAATTTCAGAAAAATCTTTGCCTTGTGATTTGTTAAGACTAAATGCCAGTTATGTTTAAGTGTTGTCATTTTTTGTACATTATAACATAATGATTTATCATTACTTCTCCTACATTCCCTCTTGCGGTTAGCGGGAAAGAAGCACAATCAATCGCCGCTAACTCAAACGGCTCTTTCATTCTTCACGTCAGTTTAGGGCGGCTCGAATATTATACTCACTGACACTCTTCACAAGCAGTCGCCACGGCTGCACAGATTCTCCTCAAATACGGCGAAAACATTCTCCCTTCCATACGCTCCACGACCTTACACCTCCCCATATGGCCGTACCTATCGTGTACTAATTTACACATTCCTATGTTACCACTTTCCGAAAAAAACAGGCATATATACCAGCTCACCCAACCACTCTCGGAAAGTAGGCTACACCTTAGCACGAGACAAACCTATCAGCAAACTTTTTGTAGTCTCTCAAGAGACTGAAGGTCATAACCTTAACAGTATACCCTCTCCCTCCCACACAGCCTCTCAACTTTCAAACGGAAAAACATCCTCGCTGCATTCTTTCTACTTCCTCCAAAGTCAGCAACTCGCTATCACTCCCACTGACTTCTAGCACATCCTCATTTTCACTCCGCCTCATATTAACTAACCCCACAAACTTATCCATACAGACCGACAAATTCTGCATCTTGGCTACTACAAACTCCTCCTTCACAACCATCCTTTCCCCACATCCACGGTCACCATATTCCTTCAGTGCATAAAAACGCACGGACGTATCCCCAAGCGAGTATATAATGAATTATGAGAGATTTGAAAAGGCAAGCTTAAGTTCAAGTGAGGAGGAGCAGGAGATGTGGAGATAAGCTAACGAAATATTTGAGAGTTAGAAGGTTGGGGATTCAAGTGTTAAAGGAAGTAATCGAAAAAGGTAGACTAAGACTAAGTTAAATGCGTGACAAATTTGGAGGACCATATGTGATAAGGAGGGTCCGGTCAAATGGGTTGAGTTATGTATTGAAGTATGAAAATGGGAAAGGAGAAAAAGAAGAAATACGACCACATCATAATCAGAAGAGGAAGTGGTGAGAACCCCCGGAATATTTAACAATACATCCCATAAAAGAAATCTAGGCAAGCGAGAAAAGTAGAGAAGTTGTCGAAGGAGAAGATGGAGATGGTTTCTGGGGAAATAAACAAATAATGATGGTTAAGGAAGGGAAGAAACGTCGGAAAAAGGGAAAGTCTGTTATGGAATCCGGGAATGGAATCGGGGAGAACACTTTTGCTAAGCTGTTTGATATAAGTTCGGTGGGTGGCAAATATGATTTCGAAAGATTTGTTTGGGATGCAGGCGGGATTGATTTAATAGCTACTAGGACAGCTGTTGAAGAAAGGAGTAATTTGATAGAGGGGTCAGAGTTAACAAATACTGAAGAAATCTACAGTATTTGAGGATTTCCTTTGACTGAAGAGGAGGAGAAGGTGCGAGTAGGTATGAATGAAAACGAAGAGGTGGGATTGATTGGAAATGTAATTTGGGGGAATCAATGATAAAAGCAGTTCTATTTGTTTATAAGATATAGTTTCATTGTAGGAACGAGTTCCTCTCTCGGGGAACTCAGTATCATTGAAAACTGGATTAGATTGCCATATTCAGTAAACTGCTGGTGGCGCCACATAGTCACGTCTACAGTTCATAAAGAAAGAAATTAAAAAATGTTCCGAACAATCGAGTCTCTGCAGTGTATAATGCTGTATGAAACTCTCAGCCACGGTCAGTTGGTGGCCTGTATTGTTCCCACCTACTACTGAGGCTAGAGGGCTGCAATTTGGCATGTTTGAGGATTGTAGAGTGGATGATCAACATACCAAATTGCAGCCATTTAGCCTCAGTATTTTTAAGATCTGAGGGCGGTCAGAAAGAGTGAGGACGGACAGAGAAAGCCGTCTTAGTAGTTTTCTTTTATAGAAAACTAAAATTGGTCTCGTAAAATGATTCAGGAGGTAGGCAGCAAGAGCGTTTTTTGTTCTTGGACGCTAAATAATTTGCTTTTCCTAACTCATGCGAATGGTCAAAAAAACTTGAGCTTAAAACAGATTTGATTTGTGGCTTCCAATTGTATTAAACATCAAGAAATAAACGAAAGAAAAGAGCCTCTATGTTGCTGTTCTTTACCCGCTTCTTTGAACTTCTCGGTTCTATTTTCTTTCTTTTCTGATAAAAAAGTAGTCAAAATAGGGTCTTATCAGTCCACGTGTGAGTTAGTGTGTGTGTGTATATATATATATATATATATATATATATATATATATATATATATATATATATATATATATATCATATATATATATATATATATATAACTATATATATATATATATTATATATATATATATATATATATATATATATATATATATATATATATATATATATATATATATATAGATATATATATATATATATATATATATATATATATATATATATATATATATATATATATATATATATATATATATATATATATATATATTCTAACTTTCACACGTGGACTGATAAGACCATTTTCTGACTGCTTCTCTATCAGTGAAGAAAGAGAAACTAGTCCCGTGAAGTTGAAAGAATCGGGTAAAGAACAGTAACATAGCGGCTCTATTCTCTCGTTTATTTCAGAATACTCAGCGCCACCCTTTTATTGATCATTTCACCAAAATCTCCACATTCATCATTCTTTCAGTGCTTCGTAAGCCATATATGCCCTGCAAACAAGTCATTTCAAAAGCCTCGACCTCTCTCCATTCTTTTGAATTCCCATCTGCAGTTCCACAGGCGTTCCAAGACTTGTCTCAACTCTGTCCGCTTCATACTAGTGACTCAACGCTTCTGAATTCAAATATGTATGCATATATTTATAATATTTATTTATATATATTATGATATATTATATATTATATATATATATATATATATATGACGCCACATATAACATATATATATATGATATATATATAATATAGTATTTATTAATATATATATATATAATATATAGTATATATAGACGCACATATACATATATATATATTTATATATATATATATATCTATATATATATATATATATATATATATATATATACACACATGTATATATGTATTATATATATATATATATATATATATATATATATATATATATATATATATATATATATATATATGTATAGACCGTGGAGGTTGTTGAAATGATTAAAAGGATGGCGCAGAGTATTCATAGAGTTTTAGTTTCCTGTAAAAGAAAACTGCTGAGATGGCTTTGTCTGTCCGTCCGCACTTTCCCTGACCGCCCTCATACCTTATGAACTACTGAGTCTAGAGGGCTGCAAATTGGCATGATGATTATCCACATTCCAATCATCAAACATCCTAATTTCAGCCCTCTAGCCTCGGTAGTTTTTGTTTCATTTAAGGTTGAAGTTAGCCGTGATCGTACGTCTGGCAATGCTACAGGACAGGTCACCACCGGGCCGTGGCTGAAAGTTCCATGGGCCGCGGCTCAATAGCATTACACGTTGCACAGAAGAATTGATTGCGCTGAAAACTTCGGCGTATTTTTTACTTGTTTAATTTTGTGGAGAGAATGGAGGATTTTTTTTCCTAACTATACTCTGTTTTTTTTCCATCTGTCCACCCGCCTGTGGTGTTTGCGTATGGTAACACTGCGTCCCGGGCTTTAGATAGTCACGCTATGTGTAAGTTTTAGGTAAAGAAAAGGAAATCTGGGTGTACATTTGCAAATGAAAAGTGTTTTAATTATTTACTGTATGCAAATTACACCGTTAATATTCGAAATAGGATATTGTTATTATTGTTGAATGTAAGCTAAATGTAACTATCTAAAGTCGGGGACGCAGTGTTACCATACGCAAACACCACAGGCGGGTGGACAGATGAAAAAAAAACGAGTATAAATATATAATCGGAAAGTTTCGATGTGAAGGGTAAAGAAAACGTAGGATGTGCTGAATTGATGGTGTGAAGAAGGTTTCAGGAATGAACGGAAATTATGATCCAGGAAGCACAAGAGTGCCTCCAAGGCACTAGGGAGCTGCTTGGTGCAATGTGCGTAGGGGTGTTTGTCGCGTTGCTGATGAGCCTGTATCCGTTCAAACTTTGACGTGGTAGTGACCAACGTGTTTTTTTTCCCTGGTAAATGGCATGGGGTTGAATACACACGCACACACACACGTAAACATATATATATATATATATATATATATATATATATATATATATATATGTATATATATATATATGTATATATATACTATATATATATATCTATATATATATATATATATATATATATATATATATATATTATATATATATATATATGTGTGTGTGTGTGTGTGTGTGTGTAGTGTGTCTTATCACATCACCGTGATTCATATACATACGCATTAAGCTACAAATGTCCTTTAATATCTAATTCGCTCTACCTCGGAATTAATATGTTTTCATATATGTTAACCGAAGGTGAAATTTTTAGTTGATAATAATTCCGTCGTCTCTAACCACACGGATATCACGTGATAGCCGTGTGGATAGAGTGCTTCACTGTACGTCCTGATTTCTTGGTTCCGAAGTTCGCGCCCGCGAGTGGACGAAGTTCTTATCAACTAAAACCTTCCTCTTCCGTTAACATATATGACAATATGTTAATTCCGAGGTAGAGCGAATCAGATATTACGGGAAATTTGCAGCGTAAAGCGTGTATATATATATATATATATATATATATATATATATATATATATATATATATATATATATATATATATATACATATATATATATATATATATATATATATATATATACATATATATATATATATATATATATATATATATGTATATATGTATATATATATATATATATATATATATATATATATATATATATATATATATATATTATAAGATAAATTTAGAACGTATATTATATATATATATATATATATATATATATATATATATATATATATATTTTATATATAAACCTATATATATATATATATATATATCTATGTACTATATGTGTATATATATATATATATATATATATATATAATTATATATATATATATATATATATAGTTCTAAATTTATCGTTGTTCACACCGAACGGAGCATTTGAAATACTCACGACGCGAAGAGAGTTACAACGCAGTTGTTACAGGGTTGTCAGTTCACGTGCACCTGTCAGATTCAGAGGCGGAAAGCGGCGGTAAAACCTCTGATATCCCGACGTAACGTCTGTGATATTCCTTTTCGTGTGAGGAATAGAATCCAGACTTAATTCATTCAATATATATATTTCTCTGGAACTTCATTTGCTGGTGTTTGTTTTGTTCTTGAATGACGTTGGCTTCCAAACATTCGTCAGTGGGTTTTCCTCTAATAAAGGAACGCAAAAGATATAGAGGAAAACGATGGCGACTGTCTTTTAAAAGGCCGTTCATGTGAACAGCATTAAAAAAATGTGGATCGCGAAGAGCCTGACTGCTATCTTTCCACAAACGTCTTCCTAGCGCCTCAGTGGCGTGGTTGATATGGTGTTTGCGTTCCACCTCGGTGGTCGCGGGTTCGATTCTCGGCCATTCCACTGAGGAGTGAGAGATGTGTATTTCTGGTGATAGAAGTTCACTCTCGACGTGGTTCGGAAGTCACGTAAAGCCGTTGGTCCCGTTGCTGAATAACCACTGGTTCCATGCAACGTAAAAGCACCATACAAACAAACAAACAAACAAACGTCTTTCTGGCAGGATCCAAGAATTGCCCGGGGATGCATTACCTCAGGCGGAGTCATGAAGACGCGTAAGAATAGAATAACAACAAGACGTTATTGCTCAAAGGAGTCGCTATGAAAAGGCTGCAAATATTTTAAGGGACATGAATAGTCAAGCAGTACTGCTTCGTGGAAAAGTACTGTAAGTTTCTATGTAAGTAAACACCACTTGTATCTCAGTAGAGAAAAGAGCAGGCCACACATCTGTCCTGAGGTGAACTAAAAATAACCAATGGTAAATTCATGACATCTAAGTATCGGAAGTTTCATAGCTTGAAATAATCGCTGCTTATTAAAACCATACATATCTACCACACATAGTGCAACTAAGATTTCCCTGCGCACACACACATATATAATACACACACATTCACACACACACACACACACACATATATATATATATAAATATATGTATATATATTTACGTATATAAGCTTGTGTGCGCCAATAACGGTCCGAGTAAAAGATATAGGTATTATTACTATGAAATTTCCATCTGAAGTTATAAGAAAGCTTACCGTATTGATTTTGCTTCTAGCAGGGTGGGTATTAAGCTAACGTCTGATACCGAAGCAAAAAATATAGGTCGTTATCCAGTCAGTTAAGTCTTATTTTTATGGACGCTGTGTTCACTAATGCCATTCATTGATGGTTGTTTATGATATGAGTCACAGATAATTTGGTGGTTTATTTATTGGGACAAACGGTTCTTTCAGTTAGGTTCTTCCTGGGAAAAACAATGTTTTCTTTGTTACTTCTGAAGCCGCGATAGAATGTAGTATATTTCATGAAACATTACTCGTATATTTCTAAGTTTTAGACATTGGTTATTTCAACGATGCGGGTGAGTTGTGACGAAAAATAACTATTCAAATGAGCAATGACATGATTGTAATTTTTCTTTAATAAAGAAATAACATTAATATGGAAAATGTTCAACATAATAACACTAGAATAGGAATGATCGATCGCCGGGAGAATTGTTTGGACAGAGTATTATGTATTGCTGCAAAGGAAACATAGATCATATCCTGCATTAGTATTTGCTAACCCTGTTTACACTTACACCCTCATTGGTTTCTCTTGATATTGATATACATTTCTGCTTAATAGATTGGATGGGTTTCAGTTACAAGAGGAACACTGAGCAAGGTGCATGTATATTTTTTTTAATTATAAATCATATTGCTTCCATACCCGCGTCTCAAAATTATCACAGAGTAAAAGATGCGGGAAGTAAAGTGATATACCAGACTGAAAGGGATTTGTCTGTGGTGTATGAACAGAGCTTGATTTAAAGCCTCTTTAGTCCAGGTTAAGGTACAGAAATCATTTAATGTTTACTCTGTAAATTATTGAATGATTCAGCAAGATTTTAATGGGAAGATAGAAATCAATATAATCATGGAAACTGAAAGTAGAAAGGAACTACACTACGAAACAATCTTGTTTCTTTTTGAAGACGTTACAAGAGTCGTTACAAGAGTCAAGGTATTCAGAAGAGTTGCGAGATACCCTGGGCAGCGCAAAGCTCTACTGAATCCGGGGGTTAAAAACAAACAATTCAAAGGTTAGTTTAGGAGACTTCGGAGAGAACGCTTGGAAGTTTAAACTCCCTCAGTACATCACTGGGCAGTATGAAGCAAACTCTTGTGCTCATCTTCAAGCGATCCATGATTTTAGAGTATTCATAAGGATGCGCCACCTTCATAACGCTTAATAGGATTTTCTTGCCATCATTTGCGGTGCTTTGAAGCTGTTTGTTATTTATTATGTAGTTTGGTTCCCCGAAGAGAAATCCCGAGATGTAGAGTGCAGAACGAAATTTTCCGTGGATTTTCTTTCATCTTTTATTTACGAATAATAGAATAAACGATAAAAGGAGAGTATTTTTTTGGCTTTAGCATTTTCTCTCGTCAAAAAATAGCAAGAATATTTTTCTTATGAAACAGCTATTTTTTATGCAAGATATCTTGTATTTTGGCGTCTATAAAATCCTCCCGGATTTCATCATGGGTGTTCTGTACGGAGTGGCATAAGGAAGGTTTCTTGTTAGCCTTTTCAATTCTTTGTTTTCATTTTCTGTAGTATAGAGATGAAAGTGAGACATTTGAACTTCTTAGAATCTGCGCACAAATTAAAAGTTTCCCCAAGACTGTTCTTGTATTGTAAAATAAATATTTTACAATACAAGACCTACGGATAGACTGACTTTCATCAATACCTCAAAAGGATAGATCATAAGCATAAGTCCATTCTTGTTGTATTACTGTGAAAATATTACCTTAATAACAATATCCACCAATAGTAGCAACGAAAAAAAAAAAAAAACCACTGATTCGCCTGGTCCTCTTAATTTTGTGTGTATGTGTGTACATTAGGACATGTATTTGTATGTGTATAAATATAGTGAAAATGAGTAATTATATAATTATAGTTGTATATTTTTATTTATTTTTGAGCAAGGAGTCTTCCACTCAAATGCAATAAGTAATAAGCTTACACTTGTCCAAAACTAATTAAAGATGAGGAGTAATAAGTAAAGTACTTTCCTTGCTATGTCATATTTTATCTTGACATTTTATTTATGTTTGTGTCCATTAAGATGATTTATATTTTAATGAATGCCATGATATTTCCTTGGGGTGTTTTTATCACATCTTAATTAACTTGGAGAAAAGTAAGTTGCTATTTGTCTCTCAGACTGCTTCGCTTGGAAGCAAATTCCTGGACCTCATCATTCACAGAGAATGGAGCTGTAACCGGAATCTCTGGTGCAATAGATAGTGAAAGAGGTAGTGAAAGAGCAATGTATTACCCCGTTTTTCCATTCTCTTGTTAATGGATGATTCCAGTCATTGTAGAGTGTTTGGACAATCATCCAGAACAGTCTGCTACTCGTGCTCAGCATTTTCTGTCGTTCTTTTGCAGGTGAATGGAGAGAGCACGCAAGCCTAAGAAAAGATGAAGCGGCGCCAGTGTCTCTCTCTCTCTCGCTAGAAGATTCCAGACCGTCTGAAAATTGCCTTTGATTTGCCGAAGAAATAGAGACGCTTCCGTCTCCCGGATGCCATCGCGCTGGACCCCAGCAGTCACGAGAAAGAATTGCTTCGGGGGGCACATGTGAGATACAAGATGCGTCTCAAGAAATGCCCCTTCGCTCACTCTAAGGCAGGTTCCACGAGTCTCTCCGAAAGATGATACCTAGAGGCATCCGTGCCTCGGCTTCCGTCAACTCTGGTTCGTGGTCCTCCTCTTCCTCTTCCTCCTCCTCCTCCTCATCCTCCTCATCCTCATCCTCCTCCTCCTCCTCTTCTTCCTCTTCTTCCTCCTTTTCCTCTGGACATTCTCACTGCCTGCCCACGACGGCGAAGACGACCGGTCTCGTCCTTCGTGTCCTCATCGTCATCCTCTTTCACCTCCCCGAGGACGCCATGGGTGAGTCTTCCTTTGTGTCTCGTTGCTCTCTCTCTCTCTCTCTCTCTCTCTCTCTCTCTCTCAGAAAGGGCTGCAAAGGTTAAATGTTAGTTTCCCCTTTTAATTTGTCCTTATCTTTAAACATTTTGGCCTTTGACATTACTGATATTGCAGTCTCCTTTTCAAGATGGCGACCGTGTGTGGGGTGTTCAAATAATTGCCATTGATTACCTGCTTCGGTTTTATTTCCCTATGATTGTGTATGTTGTGGTATCTAATGTACAGAAAGGGTTTTGTCTGCAAAACCTCCAGTTACTTATTTTAGATATTTACCGGTAGTAAGTAAAATGTATTCTGTGTCCATGTATAGCTGGCAGAAATATTATATTACAGAGAGACAAGCAGTAAGACTCGGGACAAAAGAAATAGGCTTCAATTTGCAGCATATGAAAATGAGTTCTCGTCAAGTTGGCATTTTTAGTGGAAAAAGGTATTTTGTGATTTATATCCGGAGTGAGCGTCAAGTGTGAATTCTGAATTGGAATTTCTGCTCCTTTTGTCTTCTTCTTTGCTGTTTTATTGCAATTTGCTAGTCTGTTCTGTGTTTTTATTATATTAGTTAGTAAATTCTTTCATCTCACAGAATGTTTACATCTGCTTGTGTCAGGGGATATGTGAGCGGGATTCTATGCTTTAAAAGGTGAGGGAGGTGTTCTTAATTAGTATTTGCCAGGATTTCTTTTTCTCCTTTGAAATTGTTAAATATATATATATATATATATATATATATATATATATATATATATATATATATATATATATATATATGCATGCTTAGGAAGAGATACATACATCTGTACTCACACACACATGTATATCTATTATATGTTTGTGTATGATAATATTTATTGAGCGAGAGAGATAGAGAGAGAGAGAGAGAGAGAGAGCGAGAGAGAGAGAGGAGAGAGAGAGCTGAAAAGAGAAGAAGAAGAAAAGTGAAAAACATTCCTTAATTGAAGTCTCTGCAGAATAACAAGGAAAGAGAGAGTGGAGGAAGAGAAATCGTATTTCAATTCACGCACTGTGTGGAAATCTTACTTGAAGTCACGGCACTGTGCACACACCCACACCCAAACCCACACCTACACCCACACAAAGGTGGGAGTCACATGAAGAAGAGTGAACTCGTATTTTAATCCACAGAAAAATAACAAAGAGAGAGAGAGAGGAGAGAGAGAGAGAGAGAGAGAGAGAGAGAGAGAGAGAGAGGTCTTTCTTGAGCCCAGCATAAGAAAGATTTCCTTTCTTTTCAAATCATGACAATCAAATTTCATTCCAAAACCAAACTCTCGAATTCTGGAGAGCGAAAAGCGATTCATTTGACGCAAAGGAAGGAGAAGAAGAAGAAGCCAAATTCAATGTTGCGAAAGAACGGGAGGGGAAAAAGTTGGAATCACTCAGAGAGAGAGAGAGAGAGAGAGAGAGAGAGAGAGAGAGAGTAGTAACCTCTGAGCTTTTGGGTATGATTATCCGTCAAGTCTTGCAGTATCCGTGTCATCAAAGTAGACCCATGCTTCATTATTTTCAACTTATTTAATTTAGATCTTTGCCAGCATGAAAGATATGTATGGTAATGGAAGACCAGCTTGGTTTCGTCCTTTTATACATTTATTTACATATTTCATAATATGCCTTTATATGATGTCTCAATTATAAAAGGAAATCTTCTGTCCCACCGTTATCCCTACATCAAGGGGTCGGTTGCCTGATGCGCCTTCTATCAAAGGCATCATCCTCCACCAAACCTATTCTCTCCATATCTTCCTTCACTTTATCTCCCCATCTAATTCTCTGCTCCCTCTCGATCTTCCTCCTCTGACAGGTTCTTCCCAAGCCCTCTTCACTCTCCTCGTCATCCATCCTCAACACATGCCCATACCATCTTAATCGTGACTCGTTTATCACCTCTGTAAACTTTACTAAGCCTGCCCTCCTTCTTGTTTCACCATTTTCCAATCTCTCAAGCAGCGATATTCCGATAATCCACCTCAGCAATCTCATCTCCGTTCACTCATGCTCTTTTCTTCTAGAGCCCATGTTTCTGCTCCATACATTGACATTAGTCTTATGGTTGTATTATATATTTTGACTTTTAGCTTCATTTGCATTTTCTTATCACATACCACTCCAGCTACCTCTCTCCGAGCAGCTTTTATCCTACTGTCAACTTCATCCTCAAATCCTCCCTTTTGGCTTAAAGGAAATCCTAGCATCTGTATTATATTTTGTTACATCTAAAACTTTCTTTTAATAATGCATGTAGTTTTCCAAAGAGCCCCTGTCACTGCAGCTCTAATCATTTGTGCCTGAGACAAATAATTTGTGCTGAGACAGAAATGAGAACAAATAGCGAATATAATACAAATTTCGTAATCATCCAGTCACTTGCATGATGGTGATCGGTAATTGAATGAGTGGTGCGTTAGAATCTAGTAGAACACCTAAAGTAACTCCAGATTCGGTATAAGGAGCCCCACTGAAATAAAACTCTGTGGCATACTTGCATGTATACCAGTCTGTTATCTATGTATGTTTTTAACGGGAACCAGTGGCGAATAGAAACACTAATTTACCAAGCGTAATAAGGGAATGGAATATTTGATAATAGGAGGTACGTGCTCACAGGAAGAGCCGGCGTTCCTTTTGTACTTTTTGTAACAAAGGGAACAAAATGAGATGGAGACTGAAACATTAAATGGTACTTTCTGTAAATTTTGGGATATATTCTTGAATGGGAATCTTGTATGCATGAAACTGGACTGGCCTGAATAAGGAGAACCTCTAAGTAAATGGACCATTTTACAGCAGATAAGCGTAGATTTTAACGGAATTTTAAGTGAATTTTGGCAGGATACAATGATATATTACATAAAATAGAAAGTGGAGAGAAAAAAAAACTAAGACCGATCGGCAGAAATGAGAACGTAACTGAAAGTGTATTCATCATTATTTCTAATCCAGGAATTGTGTGGCCGGGGTTCCAATGGAAGAACTTTGAAAGCTTTCTTAGAGACTTTGTTTGAAATGGCCCCAATTAAATGTCAACGGTTCACTGAATATTTTCCTTCCATCCGACTTCATCCAGAGATCAGAATGCTTGATGTTTGAGCTTCTGAGAGGCTTGGTGCTCGAGAAGCATTCTTTGGTAAGAACAACATAGAAATATAGAAAAGAAATTGCACGTAAACTCAGGAGTTATGAAACCTTTTAAAAAGCGTCAGACACGACTACAGGGCTCCTCTTTATGACGACGTCTTTGCGGCTCAGAGTCATTAAATAAAGGACATTCTCTGCAATAGGATTATGGAAGCATCTTAAGTCACTGCTTTCAACCACCCAGAGGGGAGCAACAGCAGCAATTTGAAAGCAGCCATAGCAATATGGATGTTAAAATTCATACTCACAATTTGTTTTCTCATTGCACTTGCCGGAGGCTTCCTTCGTTCCATAGGACGCACGGGAATGAATCAGGGGGCGTGGAAATGAAAGCGCGAGGAGTTCCGGAGACCTCGCTCGCTTTTGGGTGATGGGGTTTACTCGGTGTACCTTGACTCTCGCTTGGGCTCAGGGGCAGGTTTTCGTTACCTGGGAAGAAAAGTCTATTGATTCTCTCTCTCTCTCTCTCTCTCTCTCTCTCTCTCTCTTCTCTCTCTTCTCTCTCTCATTTTCTTACCGTTGGCGCACGTGTTCCTCCTCATCAGAGGAAGTAGACCCTGTAAAACGTAAGAAAAAATCCAGGGAAATATTTCCGGTGATTTGGCATAGGAAGGCTTGAAGCCAAGTTGATTGCAGGCGTGAATGCATAAAATTCCTTTCTTCACTTTTGAAAAAATAATTAACCAGTGAGGCCGAGATGAAAAATCTGAGGCCAGCAAAGAAAGAAAATTGGAAATGCTGCAAAATTATACAAATAAAAAAAACCCAAAACCAAAGTAAACCATAGCCGAGAAAATACATGACCGAAAATGTTACCTCTTCATTTTTTTTTTTTTTTTATTCAGCATCCCTTTACATGAGACCCCTCAAGTCTTCTGACGAATTTCAATTTCTGCTCCCGGCTCGTATTCCATCGAAGAAAGAAGAGTAGAAGGAAGGAAAAGGAAAAGCGTTCCGGTTATTTACTTCCTTTTTGTGAAGCCTATAAAGTTTCGGAAAGGAATCAATACGTCAAGGAAGGAGTTGGGAATGCTGAAATTCCATCAGAAAGCGAGCGGTACATATCTTTTTTCTTTCTTTCTTTTTCTTCCAGGAGTAAAACGTTGATTATTCTCTCTCCATAATTTGCATATGCTGATGTGGGGCAGAGTAAAAGGGCCTGAGCTTGGCTAATAAGCCTCCAGCGAAGGGGGGCCGAAAAATGATGATAGAAAAGAGCGGTACAAGAGGGGAAGCTAGTATATACTGTATACAGGTATAAGAATAACACTATCAAGGAAAATAATGAACTGATGAAATACAAAGAAAACTGTAAATAACTTGGGCCAGAAAAGAGATTACACCGGAGAGAACTTGTAAGTAAAGGAACTCGGATCCAAGTTTATGAGAGCCACTTGCTGCATCTGCAACACATATGGATACCTGCAATGAACGGCACAGGTACGTCATTCATTTATCAGAAATACTATGGACGGGCATTTCCTTTTTCCTTACCCTCGTCTTTTTCTTGTTTTCGCTACTTCTGGGTCAGAGGAAGCATTCAGTTGATCCTCCCCTCTGCCTGCGAATTAGGCACATAACGAAGGAGGCTAATTGGAAGCACGGAATGCCTCTTGCAAGCATTAAACATCAACCTCCGATTCGCAGAAACTGACGCTCGGAGGTTCCTGGTTATATCACCCGGAAACAGCAGTGGAGAAGACGCTCTAGCTCAGGTCGATGCCACAGTAATTGTGGGAGATTGTAGGTTGACGGGTGCCGTATGACTGCTTGAGGGGAGGGCCATGTCACAGAGCCTAAGAAAGCAACTAAAGTGTTGTCAACTTAATTCATTTTCATTCTCGAACTTAAAAGCAGGTAAAGGCAAAGATCTGCGTACCCTGTAAACCATCAGTCTTTCCAACAAGACAGATCCTGCTTCAACATTTGCAAACTCAGTTACATTGTCAAATCAGGGGGCATTTGTTGATCGGAGTGATTTATTTATTGATCTATTTTTTACCCGTATCTTCAGTTTTCTCTCATAATCTTTCTGATAATCTTTGCTATGCTAGATTCAATTCCAGCCTTATGACGCCGTTTTTGTTTTCTTTGTTTGTTTGTTACCGCAATAACTTTTAATACATTTAATGACATTATATACGTAAAAAAGTTCTCTTGCAAATTGACGGCTAATGCAGAAAACTGCATGTCCGCTACTTACACTCGTTAATATATATATATATATATATATATATATATATATATATATATATATATATATATATATATATATATATACATATATATATATATATATACTATATATAATATATATATACATATACATATATATATATGACTGGTGAAAATGTTCTGTAACAACAGAATTCCATCTAATAAAAGGAGCCCATAAAAACACCAAAATGTAGAGAGAAAAGTACTATATTTCAGAGACTGCTGTCTCTCTCTTCAGGTATATGAATGAGAAAAGTTTACAGAAAAGGTGTATTATACCAAGAGATTCGTCCACAAGTAAGCCAATTTAGGTCACGCTGATAATCTTCCTTTAATCTTCTTAAGCGTTTTTTGAATGAACACTGCGTCGACGATGTCTGATGTCCAATTCCCTTTTGAGATGTTCATTACCTGCTTCTCTTTTATTAAGGCCGATTCCATCATTTGACTCTTGTACCGGCAGTTGCTGCTATAAATTACACGTGACATATTCCAGTTTATTCTATGGTTATGTTCATTTATATGGTTGAAAATAGCCGAGTTCTGTTGTCCATACCTAACTGACCGTTTGTGTTGTATTAATCTCTGGGGAAGTGATTTACCTGTAAATCCGGTGTAAGATTGGTCACAGTCCTGGCATGGGATCTCATATACCCCAGAGTCTTTGGGCGATGTCTTTTGTTGGACGTTAATCAGGGATTTGGCTAAGGTATTTGGGTAGGTAAATGCAAAAGGGTTGGATTTCCCAAGGGTGTGAGTTACTCTCTTAATCGTCTCCAGGTGGGGAATTTTTATTTTATTGTTGGGTGTGTCTCTGGTCTTGTCTTTAGGGGGTCGGTAGAAAATTACGTTTGCTTTTTGAATTGCTTTCTCAATTATATGGTCAGGATACTTTAAAGATGAAAGTTGCTTGCGAATTAGTTCAAATTCTTTTTCCAGGAAATCTGGGGAACAAATTCGTAAGGCTCTTAAGAATAGGTTGCTAGCTACACCTATCTTGATAGTATTGTCATGATAGCTAAAGTAGTGAATATATGAAAGTGAGAACGTTGGTTTTCTGTATATGGTAAATTTGTATTCTGTCGTGTCTCTGATTATTAAAACATCAAGAAAAGGAATTTTGTTGTCTGTTTCCCATTCAACTTTAAATTTGATGCTGGGCACTAATGCGTTTAATTTTGAGAGGAATTCATTAAAATTACCCCACTTATTATCCCAAAATGTTAGTATGTCATCCACGTATCTCATATCTGACAAAAACTACAGCCGTGAAGAGATATGTTTAAAAGGAGTGTTACTAAATGCTTTAACTGACCTTCATAAGAAATATCCTGTTCCCCGCAGATTCATGACAGCCATCCACTCGCTAAAAAAGTTAGATGTTATAATAAGTAGATCCGACAAAGACGGCAAAATTGTAATAATGGACAAAGACTTCTACCTCGACAAAATCAACCAGCTCCTTAGCGACACAAATACTTACGAAAAACTGACGAAAAATCCCCTCCAGAACGTTCCCACAGAATTTTTTCGGAAAGTAAGATTAATTGGCCAAGACAAAAAGAGTATTGAACTATTAGAGAAATTTAAAGTAATTAATCCTAAATTACCCTACTTTTATGGTCTTCCCAAAACTCACAAAGACAATCTTCCATTCAGACCCATCGTTTCATGCGCCGGAGCTTTCAATTACAAAATTTCTAAATGGTTAGCTGGCCTCCTTTCTCCTTTTTTAGGCACTTTTTCTCCCAGTCACATCAAACATTCGGAAGACTTTTGTCACAAATCAGAGAAGCACATATACCACTTCACAACATAAAACTTTTAAGCCTTGACGTAGACTCCCTATTCACAAAAGTACCAGTACAGGACGTTCTTAAGTTTTTAAGGGAAAAATTATCCCCCTATTCAGATCATTTCCCTTTGGCACTTGACAAAATAATAAAGTTAGTTGAATTATGTGCATCTAATAACGTATTTTCATTCAGGGAATCATTCTACAAGCAAAAATTCGGGTGTAGTATGGGTAGTCCTTTAAGTCCTATTTTAGCCAATCTGTACATGGAATACTTTGAAACTACAGTAATAAATGCAATAAAACCCAAAAACATGCTGTGGATGAGATACGTGGATGACATACTAACATTTTGGGATAATAAGTGTGGGGTAATTTTAAGGAATTCCTCTCAAAATTAAACGCATTAGTGCCCAGCATCAAATTTAAAGTTGAATGGGAAACAGACAACAAAATTCCTTTTCTTGATGTTTTAATAACCAGAGACACGACAGAATACAAATTTACCATATACAGAAAACCAACGTTCTCACTTTCATATATTCACTACTTTAGCTATCATGACAATACTATCAAGATAGGTGTAGCTAGCAACCTATTCTTAAGAGCCTTACGAATTTGTTCCCCAGATTTCCTGGAAAAAGAATTTGAACTAATTCGCAAGCAACTTTCATCTTTAAAGTATCCTGACCATATAAATTGAGGAAAAGCAATCAAAAAAGCAAACGTAATTTTCTACCGACCCCCTAAAGACAAGACCAGAGATACACCCAACAATAAAATAAAAATTCCCCACCTGGAGACGATTAAGAGAGTAACTCACACCCTTGGGAAATCCAACCCTTTTGCATTTACCTACCCAAATACCTTAGCCAAATCCCTGATTAACGTCCAACAAAAGACATCGCCCAAAGACTCTGGGGTATATGAGATCCCATGCCAGGACTGTGACCAATCTTACATCGGATTTACAGGTAAATCACTTCCCCAGAGATTAATACAACACAAACGGTCAGTTAGGTATGGACAACAGAACTCGGCTATTTTCAACCATATAAATGAACATAACCATAGAATAAACTGGAATATGTCACGTGTAATTTATAGCAGCAACTGCCGGTACAAGAGTCAAATGATGGAATCGGCCTTAATAAAAGAGAAGCAGGTAATGAACATCTCAAAAGGGAATTGGACATCAGACATCGCCGACGCAGTGTTCATTCAACCAACGCTTAAGAAGATTAAAGGAAGATTATCAGCGGGGGTGACCTAAATTGGCTTACTTGTGGACGAATCTCTTGGTATAAATACCACCTTTTCTGTAAACTTTTCTCATTCATATACCTGAAGAGAGAGACAGCAGTCTCTGAAATATAGTATTTTTCTCTCTACATTTTGGTGTTTTTATGGGCTCCTTTTATTAGATATATATATATATATATATATATATATATATATATATATATATATATATATATATATATATATATGCTTTTAGGGCATAGTTTTTCTCTAATACAATTTTCGTTAAAAGCAATTGCTTTAGTGGCATCAATAAGTTTCTTGCAGGTATCTTCATACCGACGAAGTTTTTTCCGATTCTCGTTCGTCAATTTCTGGTGAAAAATACGCAGACTTCCTTCTTCCATTTATTGAATTTTGTCACGACAGCTGTTTCGCCTTATGGCATTATCAAGCGACTACTGACTTACAATTTTTTTACAATCTGACCTTTCGGCCTATTTATTTCATCGTGTGGGAGGTATGACCTTGAGGTATGGGTACTGGTTAGTCTAGGGATTAAGGGCTTAAGGGCGTTGTTTTGGATACAAAGAACATAAGGACATATGTAGTGTGACAATAAGAGTGAAAGTTTAAACAGTGGTAAAATAAATATTCAAAATACAACGCCATGTGCTAGAGTTTCCTTAAATGTATGTTTAAAATTTAATGTTACATGTTGGTTTTAGATAAAAATGACAAAATTACATACAGGAATGAAAATGAATATAGAAATCTAAATACAGGAATAAAAATATATGTATATATTTTATAGCATGCATAAAGGTACAAGAGATAATTTCTGTTTATACATAAATGTGTATGATTTAAATTTGAGTGAGTGAGCGTGTGTGTGTGTGTGTCCCCAAATGGTCTACGTTGGTTAACGGCTGCTGATTCTTGTTGGGCGGGGTCTCAGCGACCTGAGCAAGGATGTTACTTGACTTTCGCTGACGCTGGGTCTTCTCATGTCTTCCAAGGGGCGCGATGTTCTCGGTGGATTTGGGTGCGCTGTCTGGTCCCTGTTGCCTTGCGTATTCCTTCTGCTGGAGGGGAGTATATGGTCCGATTCTTGTTGGACGTTCAAGGTCGGCTTCTGAACTGCGATGCTCACCGTTTCCGTTATTAAGAAGCGACCGTAGTTGTCTTCTCTGTGCACGACCTGGGTGCCTTCTATGAGCTCTTGTAGAGATGGCTTCCTGTCCCCACGAAGAACAGCACCGCTCCGGGGGGGACCGAAGGAGATGTGCACGAATGTAGTTTACAAATTTACTTGTCCAGAGGAGGTGTGTAAACCTCACAGCCAAAACTACATCGGGCACACTACAACGACCCTTCGGAGACGTAAGCTGGCTCATAGAAATCAAGGGACCAGCCATCAACATTACATAGATGTTCACGACAGGAAGCCATCTCTACAAGAGCTCATAGAAGGCACCCAGGTCGTGCACAGAGAAGACAACTACGGTCGCCTCTTAATAACGGAAGCGGTGAGCATCGCTATTCAGAAGCCGACCTTGAACGTCCAACAAGAATCGGACCATTTACTCCCCTCCAGCAGGAGAAGGAATACGCAAGCCAACAGGGACCAGACAGCGCACCCTAATCCACCGAGAACATCGCGCCCCTTGGAAGACATGAGAAGACCCAGCGTCAGCGAAAGTCAAGTAACATCCTTGCTCAGGTCGCTGAGACCCCGCCCAACACGAATCAGCAGCCGTTAACCAACGTAGACCATTTGAGGACACACAAACACACACACACGCACGCTCACTCACTCAAATTTAAATCGTACACATTTATGTATAAACAGAAATTATCTCTTGTACCTTTATGCATGCTATAAAATATATACATATATTTTTATTCCTGTATTTAGATTTCTATATTCATTTTCATTGCTGTATGTAATTTTGTCATTTTTATCTAAAACCAACATGTAACATATTAAATTTTAAACATACATTTAAGGAAACTCTAGCACATGGCATTGTATTTTGAATATTTATTTAACCACTGTTTAAACTTTCACTCTTATTATCACACTATATATGTCATTATGTTCTTTGTATCCAAAACAACGCCCTTAAGCTGTTAATCCCTAGACTAACCAGTACCCATACCTCAAGGTCATACCTCCCACACGATGAAATAAATAGGCCGAAAGGTCAGATTGTAAGTCAGTAGTCGCTTGATAATGCCATAAGGCGAAACAGCTGTCGTGACAAAATTCAATAAATGGAAGAAGGAAGTCTGCGTATTTTTCACCAGAAATTGACGAACGAGAATCGGAAAAAACTTCGTCGGTATGAAGATACCTGCAAGAAACTTATTGATGGCACTAAAGCAATTGAACTTTAACGGAATATATATATATATATATATATATATATTATATATATATATATATGTATATATATTATATATTAATATACCATACATACATACGTATATATATATATATATATATATATATATATATATATATATATATATACTATATATATATATATATACATATATATATATATATATATATATATATATATATATATATATATATATATATACGTATATATATGCAGATTTCGTTGAATTCCATGGCTTTTTGGCTGTTAATCAACTTCTTATTAGTTTGACAAAGTTTTTGTAATACCTTTTCGTCCTTTAAATATGCCTTGGCATATTATGGCGGACAAAACAAAACGGAGAGTAACTCTTCTTTCCATTTACTGGTAAATACAACACCACAGAATATTTATTTATCGAGACGGGCCGCTCACAAAGAATAGTTTAGTTGAAATTTTACACGAAAGGACAATACCACACACACACACACACGCAGCACACAAACACACACCACACGCACACACACACGCACACACACACACAGATATATATATATATATATATATATATATATATATATATATATATATATATATATATATATATAAGTCATATCACTTTTCCGTGATTCATATACATATATCGAGCTACAATGTCCTTTAATATCTAATTCGCTCTACCTCGGAATTAATATATTTTCATATATGCTTAACCGAAGGGGAATTTTTTCTCGATAATAGACTTGCCTGGATCGGGACGCGAACCCAGGATCCTTTCAATTCCAGGAACGTCAGTGAAGCTTCTACCTACTATCCAGGCAAGTCTATTATCGAGAAAAAATTCCCCTTCGGTTAAGCAAATATGTAAATATATTAATTCCGAGGTAGAGCGAATTAGATATTAAAGGACATTGTAGCTCGATATATATATATATATATATATATATATATATATATATATATATATATAATATATATATATAAGTACGATGTGTGTCTTTCAATAAATTAGTTTGTGTGAACAGCCCCTTTAACCTTCTCGATAAATATACCATACTCTTCGAGAAGTCACTGGAGAGACGCTCTCTCTCTCTCTCTCTCTCTCTCTCTCTCTCTCTCTCTCTCTCACAGATGAGTGGCTTGGTTCTTTTATGGTCCTCTTAACCTATTGATCGACTGTAGTGTGTTAAGGAAGGTGTGGAACCTACGACGCTTGAAGGCATAAGTCGGTTATGATTTTGGATTTTGAATTTATATCCACGATAGATGGGAGCGAAAGAAAAAACTGAGGCGGAGCGGGAAAGTGTTATTTATATCCTATTTATGCCCCTAATGCTGACAATAAATAAGACTGGAAATTGGACGGCAACCCGACTCTTCCTGGGTGAGGAGGTAGCTGAAGAATATTGATTTCTAGGGAGCTGTGAATACACTTACCGCCCCGCAAGAAAATATTCATTCATCGAAACTATGTGTAGGATCTGAGGCAAGTTAATTTTAGAAGTTTCTGGTTTAGGAAAGGATTTCCTCCCGTCCAATTCGTGATGATCATTTCGTCCCATTTTCTTTTACTCTTTTCGTCAGCTTAGAAGACTCTCCTACCTTCGAAGAGGTGTAGCGAGAGAGAGAGAGAGAGAGAGAGAGAGAGAGAGAGAGAGATAGAGAGAGGGAGAGAGAGAGAAGACGCAGTCATCAGTCATTAGCATATTATTCATTTTTAACTATTCATCCAAAAGTGTGAATTTTCGCCGCTTCACTCTCTTACGGAAAAGCCTTCTTAGGGAAGCTGTTCCATTCGCCTTCTCCGGCTTCCTGGAAATGCAAGTCCTTCCGGTCAATATTTCTCTTTCAGCAGAGCGAGTTATCTGTATTTATTTGCGTACTTGTCTGTCGGTGTGCCTGTGAGGACTCCATCTTCCCTCCCTTCCTTTTCACACGAGTAACTCGTAAGAAAGTCTTTGTTTGGGCTGTTCAGATCCCAAGTCCTTGTGGATGCTGGATCGGAATTTTTTCTTTGAAAACGGTAGTCTCCTCTCTCTCTCTCTCTCTCTCTCTCTCTCTCTCTCTCTCTCTCTCTCTCTCTCATCTTTACAAGGATTTTATCGCGGAGCAAAAAAGTCTTTACAAGCAGAGAATTTCATCTTTAGGAATACCTCTGTGTATTCTTTAATATAAGAGCAGAACGTAGAGGGAGAACGCGTCTTAAGAAATAAGAGAAGAGTTGAATATCCGGATTTAGAAGTCTCCCGGAAAAAATAAACTTGGTTGCCAAATAGGGACTGAATCGGTAAAACCTGCTCTTTCATAAATAAATCACGCATTGCCTCTTAAACGTCAAAATATCTAAATAAATGGAGGATCTCTAGATAGGGACACCTCGAAGATTAACTCTGGTTGGTCACTTCAGTTATATCAAGCCGGCCTTATACCGGCATGGGGCCTTGCGCAGTGGCGTTCCGTGCGTGAGGATTAGGCGTTGAAGTGAAAAAGATACCTGGTGTGGATCTCTGGGCTCAAACCCCCCCTCCTCCCACGCACACACACAAACGGTTCATCTTCCATTGCTACTAAAAATAAGCTTTTCGTCGAGGTGCACTCAATTCGTCTCGTCCTTTTTATCCGGACTTAGGAGGAGAATTGAAGTTGGTATGAAGGTGGCGCAAGAAATACATCTTTCAATACAAAATTCTGTTCATGAGGATCAAAGGATCTGTCGGAAATAGACGAGTGTCAGGTTCCTGAAAGAGACCCCAGGTTCGGAAAGCTTTCAAGAATCACTCTAATGAGTCACAGATCAGGGGACAGAACCATTTATAGTCCTTTTAAAATGACATTTACGCTGAATTGAAAAATTCGAAAAATCCTTTGAGGAAGCCGAGTACCACTTTTGCGCAAGAATACTCATAGAGCAAGACATATCCCATGGGATCTCTTTAAAAAGTGCCTTTTGAATACGACTTGCGGTATCTATTATGTTCGGAGAATTATGCTTTGAGCAATAATGGATGCCAACCAAGAAGCAGAAGAGAAACAGCGTCGAATAGTCCAAAAGCAAAGGGAACTTTGGGAAACGGGGACGAGGTGATGAAAAACGTTGCTTTCGGAAAGCACATCAGTGCTTGAGCTGGAGTCAGCAGACATTTTTATGTTCTTTTGATGTAATATTCTGAACGGTTGCCTTGGCAACCATAGGTGAAGATACCCAGGGTGTGTGTTGAACCAGAGACACTTCACTCTTGTTCTGTTGACGCTCTTGAATACGGAAGTCTCTTTCACTTTTAAACGGTGGTTATCATTATTTTTATGATTTTCCGTTTCTGCTGCATACCTTCAAATCACATAAAAACAAACGATACAATTTCTTATTGTTTTTTCTTTGGGTTTGTTCGTGACAGTTGGAAGGTTCCATCCAATCTAGTTCAGGTGAAAACTTTCTGTTTGTATTTTTTATTGCAATAGGAAAAACTTGGTGGATGTCATTTCCCTCTTCAAGGATAGAACGAGAGAGAGAGAGAGAGAGAGAGAGAGAGAGAGAGAGAGAGAGAGAGAGAGAGAGAGAGAGATGAAAAATCTAGGACTTTTGGTATTTCCATTTTTTGTTTGATTTATTTCCAGTGAAATGGTTTAACCTTTTCTTTCCCCCAATATTTTACATGCGTTTTCATTCTTGACTTCTAGAATTCGAATGTTTGTAAATATGTCTGTTTGTGAGAGAGAGAGAGAGAGAGAGAGAGAGAGAGAGAGAGAGGAGAGAAGAGGAAACGTTACAATGAAAATATATGAATATTTTAGTATCCATCCAATTTTCATATCTCAAGCAGCCTCCATAATGTTTCTCTTACTTATTGCTACTTGTAATCTCGTGAAAAAGTCATTATTTCTTATAAGCGACAAGCACATTGGCCTAATAGATATGTGAAAATTAAATTATTCGAAGGCTAAGGAGGCATAATGATAATTGTTGACTCTCTGTGCTATTCCAATAATTGCGAAAAGGAACAGAGCAGGAGTACTTTATATTTCCGTGTTTCTATTACATTCGTATCGGTTCAAAATAGCCAATGTACGCAAACATACTGTTGAACTTTCATTCGTAATTTGTTTATTCTGTACAGTTGTATTGAAGAGAGCTCTTCGAGAACGCTTCCATTAACACACACACACACACACACACACACGCTCCTGATGATGAAGTTGTTACAGCGTAATGGTCAGAAATGGTACAGCGGGGTTCTTTGTAATGTTAAAGCAAGTTGTACTGCCCCCATTGAATTGTGCGAACGCAAAATGGAAACAGTTGGTGTTTTTCCTGTTTCGTTTAGCCGACTGAAAACAAACGCCTTGTCGTTTCGTATGTTGTCGAGTTTGAAACCAAATTATTCTCTCCCACACAATAGCCCTCCTTGCGATCAATTGCATCACCGTCGAGCGGACTGAAAAAGAAAAAGTGTTAGATAGAAGGTGTTTTGAACATATCCATCTGAAATGGATCATGCATAATATTTGAAATATGATTTTTGTTCCCCGTTTTCGCAACGTGATAGTCTTCTTCAATCATAGTGTGAGGTGCGTGGTTATGATCGAGTGTCAATATGACGAGATGCTATGATGAGGTGTTCCGATACAAGAGTAATGTTATTTTACAAGGAAATGAAGAAAAAAATTGCTCAAAAGGAAAATGAAACAAGTACAATGCAAAAGATAAGCCTGCGACTCCAGAAGGACGAGGCGGGACGTCCTTAAAATCATCGGAAAAATCTCTTCTGAAGTAAACAACTGTTCTTTTACATTCTGAGACACATCCTTTGTCGCTTTTCCAATAACGTCTTTTATAGAACAGATGGTGCTCTCGCAATGGATTGCCAATTAATATATGTCAGTATATTTGAGTCGACCAGATACAATTCGTCTGGGAAATGCCAGGGGCTCATCCAGCGTTTCATATTATTTTTGTTTTTTAGTTATTTTATTCAGTGGACAACTTAGACTCTCTTTTTCGGTACAGAGATATTTTATAGATTTCAGTTCCTTTTTGATGGGAATTTCACCGTCTGTTTCTTCTTATCTTGGCTCAATATTCGCTTTCAATGATGAGCTTGATTTTTGCCCTAGCGCATAAAATGTTTACAAACTTTTAATCTTATTTAGTGTTTTATAAGATGGTTTCCCTTCCATACGAAGCTCTTGGATATTTTAAATGCTTCTATTCTCTCTGATTGGTCAGATATGAGGTCATTTTAGGCTATAATTATGAACAGTAATTTAAAATCTTGCCAGCCCATACAGTAATGCACTTGCCTCTAATGCTTGTTATTGATACAGATCCAGATCAACTGGCTCCAGTGATGGCTGTTATTCATAACTTAATAACGCCACCCTTCCCCACTTTTCGTACAAAAGGCTGTGTAATATGAGGGCAATTTTTGGGAGTACTTAGAACCTGCAGATTTAAAGTCGGCATGATCACTATATAAATCAACTTATTCTAGGTAACTTTATGTACTTTTTTTTGAGAACATGTTACTTGTTGCTGTAGGCTGATATAAAGAACAATATCTTTGTAACTGAATAAAGGGCTTCGTGAATTATCAAGCTCAGTTAGATTTTCAGAGAAATTTGCAAATAACCAGTTTGAATATCTCTCTCTCTCTCTCTCTCTCTCTCTCTCTCTCTCTCTCTCTCTCTCTCTCTATATATATATATATATATATATATATATATATATATATATAGTATATATATATATGTTTATATATATTTATATATAATATATATATATATATATATATATATATATATATATATATATATATATATATATATATATATATATATATATATATATATATATATATATATATATATATATAAAGTCACAATCATTCCATCGGAATAACTCACACCCAAGGGGAATTATAATTGCTGTATACATACATCTAACTCAGCCGAGATTCTTACCTGGGCCCTGTTTAGTTACAACGGTAGTGAATTTCATACTAAACGATATTTGTGGCTTAGTATTTGTCATTATTAAAAGATTCGCGTGATTATGTGAGAAACATTCACACACACACACATAGTATATGTACATATAGGTATATATGTTTACATTTACATCTATATACATACATACATATATATAAAGTTTTATAGATCCACTAGCATTAAGCGATTTGCTTTTAACTAAAATGTTAAAATCTTACACAATATTTTTAATTAACCGTGTTAAAAATTCTTGTAGTAAAATCAACCCACAAATCTTACATTATGTCTTAATTTGCATCATCCATTGCCTTTCTCATGTGAGGAAGGTTCAGTGTAATTATTTTGTCCCTCAGTGGTTATGAAAGTACTTGCCAATCGCAAGTGCTGTCCACCTATACTCTGTTTTTTTTTCCATCTGTCCATCCGCTTGTGATGTTTTCGCATGGTAACACTGCGCCCCGGGCTTTAAATAGTTTCGCTGTGTAAGTTTGAGGTAAATGAAAGGATATATCTGGGTATACGTATACATTTGCAGCTGAAAAGTGTTTTAATAATTTACTGTATGCGAATTACACCGTTAATATTCGAAATAGGATCTTATTCAAAGCCCGGGAAGCAGTGTTACCATGCGCAAACACCATAGGCGGATGGACAGATGGAGAAAAAGAGTATAGTATATATTTACCCAGGAAATCAGTGAATCATTGCTTGTAAGTCCTTTAGCTTTGCACGGTTCTCAAATTCATGAAAAAAAGGTTTTTACTGTACTCCTTTTTCTCCTCTCCTTGTTGTTCTCTTCGGTTGAAACCATTACCCACAACATCAGGTCTATGAACAAGACTATGGTAAGAGCACGGTTTTGGTGTCATTTTGAAAAGTCTGGAAGGTCACTGGTGATAAGGTTTGAGCGCTGACTCTGCCATTCAAAGTTGGATAAGTAAATGTTTGATGGACTCTGGCGGTTCTACTGAAGGTACCACACCGTTAAGATCTGCTCTCGTGTGTCATTAGTCCTGCCAAGTTTGAATGATTGCAAATTGAAAGATTTCAGATTTATAAAGATTTCCTCCCCTGACTTGACATTCTGTACAAAATCAGGAATGCAACGCGTATTCCGGTTTTATAGAAGGGAACTGAAGTTGGTGTTCTCGATTGAATCTGTAATGAGCTATGTTCTTTATGCAAATATTCTTCAAAAAAGACTAATTGATCATGCCTCATGCACGCAAGACTTTGTTACCATTTCATCGATGCAGCATTATTCTTTAAATGTGGTTATATGTGATAGAAATCACAATATATAAATATACTTAGTTCAGACAAACCTACAAGAATAAATAGTTTGTAAATTTTATGGTTTGGGTTGACTTAACTGACGTTAGATATAAATATTGAAGTTGATTCAGGAGTGTAATATCTAAAAAAGATATGAAATCTACAAGAAATCGAAGGCTATTTCAAAACATTTAGTTACTACCACATGTGGTTACTGCTGACTTAGATCAACTTCCAAAAGTATTCAATTTTGGGTGACATTAAGGGTGATCGATACCAGGACGAGGATTTCAGCCAAAACATTTTGATGGATGTATTCCCCATAAGAGTCACGAAATATCCACCCTCTAAAAACAATATTTTATAGGCCTTTCTTGGTGTAATTTTAAACTTATGCTCAGTTTTACGTTATGAACCAATGTTCTATCTTAAGACTATTTTACAGGCCAGCGCAACTATTATAGATCAGTTCCTTCATGATATTTTGCGTTTTAAAGCTTCTCATGAGATGCATTATATAGTCTATGTTCCATGCTGAGTTTTTACCATTTTTAAATACCATGTTGTATGTCTAATACCTTCCAGTGACATCTTATTTCTAGACCTTTTTTGAGGTATGAGTAAGGTCTCTCTTCTCCAGGAATACATCAGTGTTGGCTGTTGGTTGTTCATTCTTAGGAACATTTTCAAAGCTCTTTTCCTATCGGAAACATTTTTGCAGTTCTCTTTTTCTCTCAGCGCTGCTATTCCCCTTTCTTACCGCCTAGTCCACTTTTGAAAACCTGGGTTCATTCCAAATACGAGTTTATAGGCTTCTGTTGCGTCACTATAGTGTTTACAATTCCTGTTTTTCTTCATCACGAAATCAGGCTAAACCAAAACCAAGAGGGAATTAGGAACGTATTTTAGCGTGAAAGTAGGAAAAAATACTTTATACGTTTGCTTTGAGCAATAAAAAGAAAAGGCTCCGGAAGGAAATGCTCTTTCAGTGGGATAATCTTCACGAAAAAGAAATACGAAATTCTTTTAAGCGTCTTTTAGCCGTAAATGGGAGGATGTTTTTGGAAGCGGTGCTGCGGAAGAAGCTGCTGCACTTACGTACGCTCTCATACATAAACATTTTTTTAGACTAATGGTTGCCATATGTATACAGACCACACCAGCATAACTTCTTTGTATTTATACATCATACTATATATTAATACTAATATATAATATTATATATATAATATAATTTAAATATTTTTTATATTTTATATATTATAATTTATATATAATAATAATTTATTATATATATTTATATAATATCTATAGTATATATATAATATTAGATGATATATTATTAGATCTATGGATATACATACACAAAAGCCACTGGAATGATGGAAATGAAAGAGAAGGTAGCAAGCGCTTTCATGTATTATATATAGTATGTATACATACATACATACACATACACACACATAAATAATTATCACATCACTGTGATTCATATAAATCATTCGACCTACAAATGTCCTTTAATATCTAATTCGCTCCATCTCGGAATTGATATATTTTCATATATGTAAACCGAGGGGGAATTTTTAGTTGATAATAATTTCGTCCTGATTTCGTGCCTATCCGCTGTGGTTCTATCCGATGAAGGGACTAAATTATTATCAACTAAAATTCCATTTCGGTTTACATATATGAAAATATATCATTTTCCGAGGTAGAGCGAATTAGATATTAAAGGACATTTATAGCTCGAATGAGACATACACACACACACACACACACACACAAATATATATATATATATATATATATATATATATATATATATATATATATATATATATATATATATATATAGTATATATATATGTAGTATTATGTAACGTTAACACGTGGTTCGTGTATTGCACATCACCACAGTTGTAAAAATAAGAGACTGGACGTAGGTCCTGACCTGTTTCCACTTTACGTATTTTCAAGCCACTGACGAAAGTCAGATGCGTAGTTGTAGCTCTCGCGGTAAACATACGCCAAAGATTATATGGACAAACATACCAAACCATTGAAGACCGAGAATCCACACCTGAAATGTGTCAAAGGTGGATGGGCGACAGAACTCATTAGTGGTAGTAGTAGAAATCACAATATATACCCAGTTGACAGTTCAAAATCCAAAACCATTAGAGACTACAAATGCAAACCTGATAGCTGTTAAAGAGGAGGGGCGACAAAACTCCGAGTTAGTGCCCCGTACTGTGTTGTCAAATATAGTAAATAATCCCTTTTTTATAAATATCCACCGCCTTCCATAAAATTTTCATATTTTACAAAATCCTTTTGGCATTATAGGAACAATTATATACATGCCCTGATTTAGTATATTCATGCTATGGCCACATGATTCTTTTTTTAAAGCTGATTCAAATTGATTCTCATTCTTTTTTAAAGTTGATTCAATGATCTTTTTTCATCTTAAAGTTAGATTCAATGTATTCTTTTTTTCAAGATTAAATATCAATGATCTTCATTCTTTTTTAAAAAGTTGAGATTCAATTATACTTCATTCTTTTTTAAAGCCAGATTCAATGATTTCTTCATTCTTTTTAAAGTTAGATTCAGTTATCTTCAATTCTTTTTTTAAAGCTAAGATTCAAATTGATCTTCAATTCTTTTTTAAAGCTAGATTCAACAATTGATCTTCATTTTTTTTAAAGTTAGATTCAATTTTTGAAATCTTCATTCTTTTAAAGTTAGATTCAATATCTTAATTTGTTTTTAAGTTAGATTCAATGATCTTCATTCTTTTTTTCAAAAGCTGATCAATGACTCATTCTTTTTTAAGTTAGATTCAATGATCTTCATTCTTTTTTTAAAGCTAGATCAAGATCTTCATTCTTTTTAAGTAGATCAATGATCTTCATTCTTTTTTTAAAAGCTAGATTCAATGATCTGGCATTTTAAAAGCTATAGATTCAATGATCTCATTCTTTTTAAAGTTAGATTGCAAATGATCTTCTATTCTTTTTAAAGTTAGATTCAATGATCTTCATTCTTTTTTAAAGTAGATCAATGATCTCATCTTTTTTTAAAGCTAGATTCAAGATCTCATTCTTTTTAAAGTTAGATTCAATTTGGGGGATCTTAATTCTTTTTTTTAAAGCTAGATTCAATGATTTCATTCTTTTTTTAAAGGTTAGATTCAAAATGACCTTCATTCTTTTTTTAAAGCCAGATTCAATGATCTTCATTCTTTTTTAAGTTAGATTCAGATCTTCCATTCTTTTTTTAAAGCTAGATTCAGATCTTTTTTTCTTCTTTTTTAAAGCTAGATTCAATGATCTTCATTCTTTTTTTAAGCCGATTCAATGATTCATCTTTTTAAAGTTAGATTCAGTTATCTTCATTCTTTTTTTAAAGCTAGATTCAATGATCTTCATTCTTTTTTAAAGCTAGATTCAATGATCTTCATTCTTTTTTAAAGTTAGATTCAATGATCTTCATTCTTTTTTTAAAGCTAGATTCAATGATCTTCATTCTTTTTTAAAGTTAGATTCAATGATCTTCATTCTTTTTTTAAAGCTAGATTCAATGATCTTCATTCTTTTTTAAAGTTCAAGTTATTTTTTTTTTTTTTTTTTTTTTTTTTTTTTTTTTTTTTTTTTTTTTTTTTTTTTTTTTTTTTTTTTTTTTTTTTTTTTTTTTTTTTTTTTTTTTTTTTTTTTTTTTTTTTTTTTTTTTTTTTTTTTTTTTTTTTTTTTTTTTTTTTTTTTTTTTTTTTTTTTTTTTTTTTTTTTTTTTTTTTTTTTTTTTGATTCAATGATCTTCATTCTTTTTTAAAGCTAGATTCAATGATCTTCATTCTTTTTTAAAGCTAGATTCAATGATCTTCATTCTTTTTTTAAAGCTAGATTCAATGATCTTCATTCTTTTTTAAAGCTAGATTCAATGATCTTCATTCTTTTTTAAAGTTCGATTTTTTTCAAAATGATCTTTCATTTCTTTTTTAAAGTTAGATTCATGATTTCCTTTCTTTTTTTTTAAAGCTAGATTCAATTTTTTTGATCTTCAATTCTTTTTTAAAGTTAGATTCAATGATCTTCATTTTTTTCTTTTTTTAAAAGCTAGATTTCAATGATTCTTCATTCTTTTTCTTTTTAAAAGCTTAGAATTCAATGATCTTCATTCTTTTTAATTAAAAAGCCAGATTCAATTTTTGATCTTCATTTTCTTTTTAAAGTTAAGATTCAGTTATTCTTCAATTCTTTTTTTAAAAGCTAGATTCAATGGTCTTCATTCTTTTTTTAAAAAGCTAGATTTCAATGATTCTTTCAATTCTTTTTTAAAGTTAGATTCAATTGATCTTCATTCGTTTTAATTGATTCAATGATCTTCATTTTGTTTTTAAGTTAGATTCAATTGATTTCTTCAAATTCTTTTTTTAAAACTAGATTCAATGACTTTCTTTCTTTTTTAAGTTAGATTCAATGATCTTCATTTTTTTTTTTTTTCTTTTTTTAAAGCGAAAGATTCAAATGATTCTTCATTCCTTTTTTAAAGCTGATTCAATGATCTTCAGTCTTTTTTTAAAGAAAGCTAGAGTCAATTTTGATCTTCATTAAATCTTTTTTGAAAGTTAGATTCATAGATCAATGATCTTCATTCCTTTTTTTAAAAGCTAAGATTCAATGATCTTCATTCTTTTTTTGCTTTTTAAAAAAGCCTAGATTCAATGATCTTCATTCTTTTTTTAAAGTTAGATTCAATTCCTTCATTCTTTTTTAAATTAAAGCTTAAGATTCAGTTGATTCTTCATTCTTTTTTAAAGCTAGATTCAATTGATCTTCATTTTTTTTAAATCTAGATTCAATGATCTTCATTCTTTTTTAAAAGTTAGATTCAATGATCTTCGATTCTTAAATAAAAGTTAAAGATCTTGATTCGTTCAATTCTTTTTTTTAAACTTTAGATTCAATGATCTTTCATTCTTTTTTTAAAGCTAGATTCATGATCTTCATTTGTTTTTTAAAAGTTGATTCAATTATCTTCTTCTTTTTAAAGTTAGATTCAATGGATCCTTTCATTCTTTTTTTAAAGTTAGATTTCAAGATCTTCCATTCTTTTTTTAAAAGGCTAATTCAATGTCTTCATTCTTTTTTAAAGCTAAATTCCTGATCTTTCATTCTTTTTTAAAGCTAAAATTCAGTGATCTTCATTCCTTTTTTAAAACGAATTCATTATCTTCATTCTTTTTTTTAAAGTTAGAATTCAATGATCTCAATTCTTTTTTTAAAGCTAGATTTCAATGATCTTCATTCCTTTTTTAAAGCTAATTCAATGATCTCCATTCTTTTTTAAAGCCAGATTCACAATGTCTTCATTCTTTTTTAAGTTAGATTCAGTTTATCTCGTTCTTTTTTTTAAAGCTAGATTCAATGTCTCATTCTTTTTTAAAAGCTACGATTCAATGATCTTCATTCTTTTTTAAAGTTAGATTCATGATCTTCATCTTTTTAAAATTTAGATTCATATTGATCTTCATTTTGTTTTTAAGTAGATTCAATGATCTTCATTCTTTTTTTAAAGCTAGATTCAATGATCTTCATTCTTTTTTAAAGTTAGATTCAATGATCTTCATTCTTTTTTTAAAGCTAGATTCAATGATCTTCATTCTTTTTTAAAGCTAGATTCAATGATCTTCATTCTTTTTTTAAAGCTAGATTCAATGATCTTCATTTTTTTAAAAGCTAGATTCAATGATCTTCATTCTTTTTTAAAGTTAGATTCAATGATCTTCATTCTTTTTTAAAGTTAGATTCAATGATCTTCATTCTTTTTTAAAGTTAGATTCAATGATCTTCATTTTCTTTTTTAAAGGCCTAGATTCAATGAGCTTCATTCTTTTTTTAAAAAAGCTAGATTCATATCTTCATTCCTTTTTTAAAGCTAGCATCAATGATCTTGCATTCGTTTTTTAAAGCTAGATTCAATGTCTTCATTTTTTAAAAGGCTAAGATTCAATGATCTTCATTCTTTTTTAAAGTTAGATTCAATGATCTTCATTCTTTTTTAAAGTTAGATTCAATGATCTTCATTCTTTTTTTAAAGCTAGATTCAACGATCTTCATTCTTTTTTAAAGCTAGATTCAATGATCTTCATTCTTGTTTAAAGTTAGATTCAATGATCTTCATTCTTTTTTAAAGTTAGATTCAACGATCTTCATTCTTTTTTTAAAGCTAGATTCAATGATCTTCATTCTTTTTTAAAGCTAGATTCAATGATCTTCATTCTTTTTTAAAGCTAAATTCAGTGATCTTCATTCTTTTTAAAAGCTAGATTCAATGATCTTAATTTCCAGTGCATTATTGGAATATATAAACTATATTTTATTTTCCCGTGTCCGGTTGATTGTATGATTGTTCTTGATTGTTCTTAATAATATGTATAAAACTCCGCTGTTCAGCTGTCCATTTCTTTCACATTTTTTTATGTTTTTTCTTATCTCTTTGACAGTGTTTTACCAGTTTAACCAATATGAACATTGCCACAAGACTTGCGTGGAATTGTATATGCGCACTCTTCAGTAATGTTGGGATTGTTCTTTATAAGTACACGGTTAATTGTTTTTTGTTCCTAAATTCGACATTCAATCCAAAATTTTAAGAAGATGGGGGATATCTTTCATATTGTAATTATGTTGTGAAAAGGGCGATTTTTTTTTAGTTATAAGGTTCCTTTTTGTTTTAATACAGATTCAGATTTACCTCTTCTAGTGCATAGTCTAGTACACCGTCAGGATATTTCTATTTCTTGCCTTCCTAATTTAATCTATTTCACCATCAATATAATCAGGACATGTAATGCTCTTAAAATATAGATGTGAAGACTGATTTCATAACTTTATTGCTTTGACCAGAATAAAAATGCACACCGTAAGAAATGTTAGTAGGTTTTCTATAAACTTTCATTAAACACATTACCTGTTCTGTGATTGAGACAATCCAGAAGGGTAGGCCCACATTCTTTTCCAATTGAAATATTTAATTGAATTTAATTGACTAGTATATATATATATATATATATATATATATATATATATATATATATATATATATATATATATATATATATATATATATATACATAATTAGATGTACGTTTAAACGACATACATGCATACATAGGTATGGAAGAATATACACTGGCATGCTTTTATATTATCTGACTTTTGATAGAGCATGCTCAGATTTCGGCTCTTCTATAGAAAACATATTTTTTTTTATGTAAGTGTAAATATCGAAATGATTAACGGGCGTCGGTTTGTGAAAATATTTACGCGATACAATTTTTCATGAGAAAATTCTCATAAGAAGATAATAGCCCATCATCTTGGTTTAATAAAATCTGAAAGATGAGAGAAAGTGTGATATTATTAAACTCTGGAAACTTTTCCAATTACAAGAAGCAATAACCGCCTCCGTGTCACTTTACCACGTTGTCTCTCTTGTCCTCCTGCCTGAGCTGAAAGGAAAGTTATATATATATATATATATATATATATATATATATATATATATATATATACGTATATATTATATATATATATATATATGTATATAGTATATATATATATATATATATATATATATATATATATATATAGTAATTGTTATATATTTGTATGTTTATTATGTTATTATATACTTATATATATATATATATATATATATATATATATATATATATATATATATATATATACACACACACACATATATAGGATTATAATAACGTGATTCACTTACCACACGTCACCACAGCCCAAAAAAAGAAAAAAAAAAAAACTGTGTGTAGGGTCTGATCGGTTTCGACTTTATTCCCCAGTAATTAACGAAGGACAGATGAATTACGCACACACACACACGTATATATATATAATATATTATATATATATATATATATATATATATGTATATGTATATATATACATATATTTATTTTATATATCCATATATGTATGCAAAACGAATTCGATGTCGAATGATCATTTGGTACCGTTTCATTAAATCCCGATTATTTCTGTAATGCTGACTTATCCGAGAGCAGGAGATCGCTGGTGGGATAGAAAAAACTCGTGTAGATATGAATTACATATAAATACGAAATCCTTATTGGATTATGTAACATATACTGGAGCTATGCCATACAAAGGGAATATGCATCGATCGCCTCATATACTATAATATGTGGACAAACTTATGATTTTCTTTTATGGGTTTTCATAAACAGGACATGTTTTGGATTTTCTCGAAATTGACTAATATTTCATTGGGTCATTATGTTATTTACATTCTTTTGCTTATGAGTTTAAGGGAACTCCCAACGAGCTTGTATTAAGCACACCTTGGCGGTCACTATCTAGGAAAGAACCCATTTTTTCAACTTTACAGATAAGTTGGGCGGTCTTTGCTGTGTTTGCTGAAAATGAATATCTTTATCCCATTTGTAGTTCCTTGTTGGATGAGCAGTTTTCCCGCTCGACTACCATCCGAAGTTCGATTCTCGGCTAGGCCAACGAGGAATTTATTTCTGGTGATAGAAATTAATTTCTCGATATAATGTGGTTAGGATCCCACAAAAAGCTGTAGGTCCCGTTGCTACGTAACCAATTGGTTCCTAGCCACGTCAAAATATCTAATCCTTCGGGCCAGCCCTAGGAAAGCTGTTAATCAGCTCAGTGGTCTGATAAAACTAAGATAAAAAATAAAATTAAATACCCCTTTTGTACGTTGCTGTAGTTTCTTTTGAAAGTTTTTTTTCCAAAATAAGACGAAATGTCAAGTTCAGGAAGTCAGCTAAATTTCTTAGAAGAAAATCCGTCTTATCGTGCATATTCTCGGGCATTCCACTGAGGGGTTAGAGATTGGGTATTTCTGGTAATAGAAGTTCACTCTCGACGTGGTTCGGAAGTCACGTAAAGCCGTTGGTCCCGTTGCTAAATAACCACTGGTTCCACGCAACATCAAAACACAATACAAACAAACAAACAAACAAACAAACAAACAAACTTATCGTGCATGATACGCTCAAAAACGATACAGTATTTAATCACCTTCCTTAGAATCTATTATTTTGCAGTTGAATTACTCTTTTCATGTCCGTGAGATATAACAAAGTGATAACATAATACTTTAGAATTTGTGGAAAAAAACCCCGAAAACTTGCAGTCGTACAGTGCAATGAAATTAGGATAATTAAGCTGTAATTGAATTCTGGTCTGTCTCAGAAGACCCAAACAGCTCTTGGAGACATCTTGCGGTTAGATCGAGAAACAAATAAATAATCTTCTTCCTACCTTCTTGGCCATGATAACAAACGAAGATTTTTTTGTTTCAGTGGGTTTATTACAAGGAAGCCAAGTTCAAAACAGACAATGCACACACACACACACACACATACAAAGCGCGCGCGCATGCGCATGCATTTCATTTTGAGTGTGTTTTCTTCCGACGATAAAGTGATAAGTGGTATATATATATATATATATATATATATATATCTATATATATATATATAATATATATATATATATGTATTATATATCATCTATACATATATAGTATTATATGTAGTATATATGATATATATCTATATATATATATATATATATATATTATATATATATATTTATGTATATATACACACATATATATTATATATATATACATATGTATAAACAAAAAAAGCAGCCAAACCGCAACAGTCATACTTTAGCCGCTGAATTGTGGATGAACCTAGTTAAAATATAAATGGGGCAGTAACAAATGTGTGACTTTTTTTTCTCCTCGGTAAACGCTTCCAGTTAGGGTATAACGGCTTAACGTTTTTTACGCGCCCACGCACGCACACGCATATACTTGTATGTGTGTATGCGTCTGTGTTTGTGTGTGTGTGTGCTTGCGTTTGCGTGCACTCTATGCTGAATTAAGTTCATGTGTAACAGATGGATATGGAAATTCAGAAAAAGGAACCAAATTGCTTCTCTCTCTCTCTCTCTCTCTCTCTCTCTCTCTCTCTCTCTCTCTCTCTCTCTCATCGCATTGCGACGTTGTATTAAAGCTGCCGTGTTTGCGTTGCAGTACATTCTGTGGTATATCCCTATTCCGGGGGTTTTAAAACATAATATGAAACAGCACTGAATCCAGGTTGGGTCATCAGTATTCAAGTTGAGAGCGAGAGATCCTGCTGTACGTGACTTATCCTTGTCAGAAAACTTAAACCGACACTAAAGAACTTCGTTGAGATTTTTTTTTTTTTTGTTCTTAATCCTCCATCTGCGTTTCATATTTCTATATTCGTGGGTCATGCGAGGCTTTTCTCTGATTTTTTTTCGTTTGCATTTCTTTGTGCGATTTTTTCCTACATTCTCCACGGAATGCTGGTGTGTTGGTTTTTTCCTGCAACCACAACAACAACAGTTGTGTAGAATTTTATCTTTGTACGTCAGTGTCGAGGGAAGAACGAAAAGAAAATCTGAAATTTTACAGACGGTAATGATTTTTATGTTTTCTATGTTTCTCTGCAACGAAAATAAAAAGTCGAGACTTGCTGAATATCAGAACATCTTGCGGCTTTAACAGCCATAAAACTGTATCCCAGGTGAAAATCAAAATCGTAAACAGAATTTCCCTTCGGGAACCAGTAGGTAGTGCGAAAGTTTTGGTGTAAAATCCGTAAGACTTTTCTCTGAATAACGAAGAGGCTTTAGACGCTGCCGTTTGCAGCATTATATCCAATTCGAGGCGAAAGAATTAGTATTGAAAAACGGAATACAAAAGGCAGGTGAAAAATCCGGATCACTTTGACCAACTTCCTTAGTCTTAGCATTATCTCCCCGCTGCGAAAACGCGAGCTCTGAATATTGATGATCACATCATGAAGAGCTTTAAATGTGGTATTTTGTCTGTCTGAACTGCCGGCAATCCTTCCATGAGAGTCATCCAGAGAAAGCGAAGTCATGCGTTTGCCTTTGATGATGCTGCCTACTGAGATTACTTTTAAATCCTTCCTCTTAACCACTGGGGAATTAGCTAGTCGTACGAGGCGCATATCCTCTGCAAACACTATCGTGACACTACCTCGCCGCATAATGGAATTAACGGCGATTGAACCCGGTTATTGCGTCTGTATTCATGTGCGAACTCACGACTTCATCATAGCTCCAAAACTGGAACTGGACGGAGGCGAGAAATGATCGACCCTAATGGAAAGCTCTCCCCACCCCTTACCCCAAGTATCTTGCAGTCAAAATAGGTCTCCGTTTTCGTGTAGTTTGGTAGGTTTAGAGAATATCCTGTGTAGATGGAAATTTCTCTCTCTCTCTCTCTCTCTCTCTCTCTCTCTCTCTCTACCCATGTCAGGCTTTGGGTAATGATGTATGTTCTAGCTGCCTCTTTGTAATTCTGTCACCTCTTTTCTCTTTCCGGAAAAGTGATTTTTGTGTAGAAAATTAAAATTTTCAAACCAATTGTACTGAAACTCGTGTGAAAAGGATAACATATTCTTTAGTTTCGACGTCTGTGTATGAGAGAGAGAGAGAGAGAGAGAGAGAGAGAGAGAGAGAGAGAGAGAGAGAGGTGGGAGCTGAAAATCACGCTGGTTGTGAAGCAAGCGTGTTTGTGCTGTTGAGTTTGAGGGAAGTCGGTTTCCCCTGCAGTGCGTTGCCGGATCTGGCCATATCTGCATCACAAAAGAATGTATTCAGCGTGACACTGCACAATATACACACCGTTTACGCCTGGCGGCAGCTGGCTGATGGAAGACCCAGGCCAGATGGTCGCTGGAGCAATTCCATTTGAACTAGGAACTTCACAGCGCGGCCGCGGCGTCTCTCTGCTCTCGCCCTGCTATTAAACATCTCTTCTCATTAGGCTTCCTTTTGGCTATTGGGGGTCTTGCGGGTTTTTTTCTCTTTTGAGTTTGGAGTTGGGCTTTTGCTCCTTTTTCCTGATGATTTAATGTCTTTTTTGAGGAATTTTCTTGCGTCTTTGTTGCTTGATTCTTGAGGATTTGTAGTTCTGAACGATGTGGTGGGTATTTACAGGACTTCTTTGATGCTATTCCTTTTGCAGCTGCAATTTTGAACGTTTAAATCTTCCTTTCCTGTAGACTTCATATAGGAGATCTTTTGGATAGTGATTTTATATTTAGATGCGTTTTTGCAGTATTTTCTTAACAATTATATTTTCGTTCTTTCCAATTTTTTCTAGGCGAGTTGATGCCGTTTGGCTATTTGCAAAAAAACACCATTAGTGTATTCATCAAAAGTGATTTTATAACAACTTACTGGATATATATATATATATATATATATATATATATATATATATATATATATATATATATATATAAGATTACAATCACTTTATCATGTGACTCGTTTATCATACATATCCCACAGGTGAAAAATAAGAGGCGGGTTGTAGGTTTCGACTATTTCCAAGCCATTGACGTATGCACACACACACACACACACACATATATATATATACTATATATATATATATATATATATATATATATATATATATATATATATATATATATAATATATATATATATATATATATATACACAGGCAGTCACCAGGTTATGACGGGTTTGAATTACGATGTTCCGAGGTTAAGGCGGTTTTCCATTATATTCATCAGAAATTATTTCCAGGGCTATGACGCATGTTCCAGGGTTACGATGCCTATAACACTGAGCTGGCAGATGAAATATGACACCAAAAATTCAAAATAATCAATATTTGAAGGTTTTGGGATGGAAAATGCAATAAGAATGCAGTTTACATAGTTTTCAAAGCACCCAAAGCAATAAAAGTAAGGTTTCTTAGGACTTTTGACGATTTTCAGCTTATGACGCGTCTCAAGAACGGAACCCCTGTCGTAACGGGGACTGCCTGTGATATATATATATATATTTAATATATATATATATATATATATATATATATATATTATATATATATATATATATATATTAATGTATATATTAATGTAAGTGAATAAATTGGTTAGTTTGTTGTAGTAACATTAATGAATGAAGTTGAAATCTGAAATCTATTTATATTAGGAATATTGCATCCGAAGTGTAAATAGAGAACACAATTCTAGTTCGTCATCGTTCTCAATGTTCTTGAATAGTGAACTCGATTGCAGGTTCTTATCCAGATGCAAATTGGGATGATCAGATCGATGGGGATTTAATGGGTTTCATCAGGATTGTGAACGCTTGGCTCTCATCAAATGGCTTTAATTGACCGGTGGCTGATGCAAATCAATTCCATATCAGAGAGGCAGGATTGATATGGTGTAGCAACGAATTGTATTGAGACGTCTCCGTGACGTTTACTTTTCCATGATTCGTTTTTGTGGCAGATTTCCTGAAAAAGGCAGAGCAGATATGGAAAGCTGGGCTGCCGGTTTGGTCAGAATGTTCGAGGCACGACGCCATTGCTAAGGCTGGGAAAAATCTGCTCCTCATTAAGAAACTGGACCATGGTTGTAAGGAGACTATGACGCTGAAGAAATAAACGAATCTAGAGAAGAATGGTGACGAAAGGAAAACAATTAATATAAGCAAATAAATAATAACAACATTGTGAATCGATATGTTACTCACTGATATAAATTAAGATATTAGAAGACATTAGATGTAATGAAAGCCTTTGGATGCGATATAAAAGAAGTTGAAGTATTCGGCAAGAGTGTTGAGAACGAACGGTGTTCTACTCGCGTTGTCTTTGTCTTTCCAGGGGGACCACCATTCTGCAATCATTCTATAAATAAAAGGAAATTAGCTTTATGGAAATAGCTTAATTCAGACTAACATTTGTTTAACAAACTGGACTGAATTTTGTCTACTTTGAAAAGTGTTGCATATTTTCTGCAATATTAAATATTTTCACTTACCTGATTAGCATCAACATTCATGTAATAAATTGGATGAAATGCTAACGCGCGTAAAAAGGTTATGTTAATCTTTACAAGTTCTTCAAGTTTCCAGTAAATTCTGGAATGTTTGCCGTCACTACACCCAGCGTGTGCTCGCCTTCTTTCTACTTACTGTAACTTTCCTCCCACTTCTGAGAACTTGGTGACAACGGCCCATCATCACTTGTAATCAGGCTGGTATTCAGCCCTGGCATCGGGTTCCCTCCTCCTTTCGCAACTAAAAGCCTTTGAGAGAGAGAGAGAGAGAGAGTTGGTGGAGCTTCAAGGATTCTGTTATCCTGTTCTCTCGAGGATAAGATGGCGTGGATCGTTGAGATCGTTTGAGGGTTCATTTGTAAACTCCTTCGCAGCCTGGCTGCAGGAGACACACGAGCTAGAAGGAATTTGGGAAGAAAAATCGTCTACCAAAATTCTTCGGCTTCCTTTCCGAGGGAGAAGCATTTTCTTGCAGAATGCTTACTTGCCCTGAATCCTGGAGAATTTTTGCTCGAGTTCTTTGTTTAAGTAAGAAATAAGGAATAACAATATAAGGATAAGAAGGATATCTTAATCGAAATAAATGAAGAAAGAAACTAATGGCAAATTGCTCATCAAATTTATTGAAATATTTGAGTTGTCAATTCTCAAGCAGATAACGTAGACTTTGGAATGAAAATTGTTTCCACATACTGCACTTTTTGAAATTTCTTGTTTGGAAGATAAATTTTATGTTATCATATCAGCCTTTACAATGAAGCTTTAGAAGGCTGGGCATTCTAGTTTCTCGTATCCCAAGGCAGAGGAACGTCTAGTGGGGGGTCGTGAACTACTTGTGGGGGAAGAAGAGCCATTTCAAAGGAGGATGAGCATCTTGAACATCTCTTGAGGCTAACAATGTCCACATATAACAGACCAGTCTGTCTACTGAGGATAACTATTACGGTGTTATAAGCCACAAATTTGAACATTGTAGGTCTTAGGAGTTGCTTATTGGTTAGGATGAAGAAATAATTAATCCTAGGGAACACAAGCGTTTAGTGATGGGTTGTGAACCCTTTGGTATAAAAAAAGGCCTCCGATTGGTAGATGAGGTTCTTCATTCTGAAGCCATTGGCAGTCACACTTGTCACTCCTGTGGTGAAACAAAATGGCAGCATACCTGACAGCGGGTCATGGAATAGGGTTTGTAGCCTATACATATATATAAATATAAATATCTATATGTATATATATAAAAAATATATATATATATATATATTATATATATATATATATATATATATATATATAAATGCTACGAAGGAGAAGTGAAACAATGGAGTGGTTGCTAGGCCTGTTGACACACGGCCCTTATTAGTGTCGAAAGGCATTACAACCACTCTGTTGTTTTACTTTTTGTTTGTGGCATTTGCATTTATTTATACATTTTTCACGTTCCATATGTTTGTGAATCATTATTCACATACATACAAACATACACACATACACACACAAATATATATGCATGTGTACACTTAATTATCACATGCCTTATTGTGGGTGATTTTGTTTCAAATAAGGTAGAATTTCCAGGAGTACGACGCCTATCCTATTGAGGTGCTGTGTTGCATTGCCAATACCTAGTAACTGTAAAATTGTTATACATTATTCCTTGCAGGGTTTTGTTACTTAAGCTTTGGAGTTTTAAGAGGAATATAGTGCTATACAATGCAAGATGTAATATGACCTTAATTTTTCTAGTGTCTACATCGTTGTTTTTGTGATGCTATTTCTAGCTGTTTGATTGCTCATTATTTTTGTTATTCTTGTTATTCTATTCGCCTGGTCTGACACTTCCAGTTAAGAGATTAAAAGACATATTTTTGCAGAAGTTTTATTTAGTTTTGTATTTTGAATTTTGAACATTTTGAGAGCTCCTAGTAATGATGAGCAAAAATTACTGATTCCGAACGGAAATGTATGTATGTATGTATGTATGTATGATGTATGTATGTAAGTAGGAAAAGACCCCATATAGACTCCACTTTTCTAGCCCCGCCCCCCACCCCCCCAAGGGGCGTGGCTACCCCCTCCCCCTCCTGATTGGCTCATGTACGTACGTGAGGCCTAAAAAGGGGCGGGACAACCCCCAAAACCCCCAAAAGGGGTGTGGCCACCCTCCGACCCCATATAGACTCCACTTGTCTGGGGGGGTGTGGCCACCCTGACCCCATATAGACTCCACTATTCTGGGGGGCGTGGCCACCCTGACCCCAAATTGACTCCATTTGTATTATAAGCTATGTAGTACATGAGTCATTAAATGACTCCATGCTATATAAGTTCATGTACGTACATGAGCATAATTGACTCCATTTGTCTTACGCTCATGTACGTACATGAGTCATATTAGGGGGTGTGGCCTCCCCCTAACCCAAACGCTTCACTTTTTCTACCCCTGTGACTACATAACTATAAGGGAATAAAACCATCTTTTCAACCCTCCACTATTTTCTGCTGGCCACCCCTGACCCCAAATTTGACTCCATTGTACCTTTATAAGCTCATGTACGTACATGAGCTCATAAATGACCATATGTGATAAGTTCTGTCGTACATACCCCTCATAATTGACTTTTGTCTTACAAGCTCATGTACTTTTACATGAGCTCAGTGTGTGGCCTCCCCTAACCCAAACGACTCCAACTTTTCTATTGACGTCATCATAATATAAGGGAATAAAAACCATCTTTCAACCCTCCACTATTCTGGGGGGTGGGCGTGCCACCCCTGACCCCAAATTGACTCCATTTGTATTATAAGCTCATGTACGTACATGAGCTCTATGACTCCATATGTAGATAAGTTCTGTACGTACATGAGATCATATGCCCCTCATGCTAAACCTCAATGTACCCCGTACTTTGATACGTACTGCTCATAATTGACTCCATGTTTATAAGTCCTGTACGTACATGATCTCATAATTGACTCCAATTGTCCTTACAAGCTCATGTACGTACATGAGCTCATATTAGGGGGGCGTGGCCTCCCCTAACCCCAATTGAACTCCACTTTTCTACCCCTGTGACGTCCACATAACTATAAGGGAATAAAACCATCCTTTCAACCCTCCACTATTCTGGGGGGCGTGGCCACCCCTGACCCCAAATTGACTCCATTTGTCTTACAAGCTCATGTACGTACATGAGCTCATATTAGGGGGGCGTGGCCTCCCCTAACCCCAAATCGACTCCACTTTTCTACCCCTGTGACGTCACATAACTATAAGGGAATAAAAACCAACATTTCAAGCCCTCACCCCAAATTGACTCCACTATTCTACCCTGTGACGTCACGTAACTCTCTGGGAATAAAACCATTCTTTCAACCCCTGACCCAATTGACTCCACCTTTCCTACCCCCTGTGACGTTCACGTAACTCTCTGGGAATAAAACCATTCTTTCAACCCCTGACCCACCCCAATTGACTCCACCTTTCTACCCCCTGTGACGTCACGTAACCCTCCGGTAATAAAACAACATTTCAACCCCTCACCCCAAATTGACTCCACTATTCTACCACTGTGACGTCACGTAACTCTCTGGGAATAAAACCATTCTTTCAACCCCCGACCCCAAATTGACTCCACCTTTCCTACCCCCTGTGACGTCACGTAACTCTCCGGTAATAAAAACCAACATTTCAACCCCTCACCCCAAATTGACTCCACTATTCTACCCCTGTGACGTCACATAACTCTCTGGGAATAAAACCATTCTTTCAACCCCTAACTCCAAATTGACTCCACCTTTCCTACCCCTGTGACGTCACATAACTCTCAGGGAATAAAAACCAACATTTCAACCCCCACCCCAAATTGACTCCACTTTTCTACCCCTGTGATGTCACGTAACTCTACGGGAATAAAACTTGATCCCCACCCTGACCCCAAATAGACTCAGTTCACTGTTTTTTTGCGACTCATGTCCCCTTTAATTGTTTTCAAAGTAACCGGGACGTTTACCTCATCCTCCTCCTATGAAATCTCTAATTTTATATATGCATATTGCAAATATACTCTCTCTCCCTCCCTCCCTCCCTCCCTCCCTCCTTCCCTCCCTCCCTCTCCCTCTCTCTCTCTCAGCCGTTACATTTTGTTTATATATACACACAGCTGCTTAGTAATATTCAGAGTATCATGATAAAAGGATATTTGGCGACTGACTTCATCCACATGTGATATCTCCCCCAATAACCATATCAGAGTCAATGTTATCTGATGATGAATCACGCACACACACACTATGAAGAAACGAGACCTTATCGCCATATTTGCCCAGCTGACTTCACGCCAACGTGAAATTTTATTTTTCATAGAATTTGAGTCATAATCTAGGTGGCGAACACAAGGACAAAGGTACACATTTCAATTTTGTTTATTTATTATACAGAGTTTGAAAGAGGTTGAAAAATCAAATTACAGACGGAATTGTTATTTTATATTTATAACCATCCTAAATACAGGGGAATGAATTAATATTCCTACAATACATACATTAGAAAAAAACTGTACAAACACGAACGCGATAATATGCGCATTCGCTTTTTCAAAAACAATACTTCAACGAAACATACTACGGCTACTATATATTTTCTAACCTGTTCCTTGACATCACACCCCTTAGTATATACCACAACATCTTCTCCAGCACTTTCCCGACCGTGTATCGAAGACGACGACGTTTCATCTAACACCTCAAAGCTTTTAAATTTAGCTAACAAGTTTTTCATATATAAATCTTCCACACTCTCCTCCAACAGGGATAATTCTTTTTCATTATAGCCACGCAGCATATTTTTACCAATTTGCTCATTTCATCACTGAATGTAAGCTAACACAGGTAAATATTGATTCAACCAAGTCGTATTAACCAGTCCGCTCTGACGATGCCAGCGGGAAAGATAACATATTTGGCATAGTCATACGATGATTTAAATAATTCTTCCTTCAATTTCTTGACCGAAGAAAAAAAGTGATTGAACCTCATCTGTTTGGTATCTCTGCCCAAACGATCGGCGTGATCTTCATCTTTGGAATAAGCCACGCTCTTTTGCGCGTATTCATTATCTTCAATGGGGGCACCAATACCGTATTGTGTTAATAAGGTAGCTATGGTGGGTAGATCAACTTCTTCGTCGCATTCCCAAGATGTGATATTTTCAGGTCTTTTCACATGGCGGACCCTTCAATACCCCTATCACGAAGACAGGCATATGATGCACCAGTGCGAGAATATCGAAAACCTGCCAATTCGGCATATGGATAAGCTCGAATGACGTCGCCACAACACCGTAATTCCTGCATGTCACACAGTTAGTGGCCACTACTAGACACATATCCTCTTCCTGAACTTATTTTCGGACAAGTTCCCGAAACTAACTTACAAGGAGGCTGATGAAGCCATGGCGAGAGTTCACGTCTTGATGTGTGACAATCCTTCAAGAGATAATGAACTACGAAAGCCCCGCGCTACCCAAGACCCCTTTATCACAATCACTGATTACAAACCTGTTGTGACGAAGCATCAAGCCTCTCCCAGCAATGATTCAGACTAACATGAATAAACAAGTCCTATCATTCTCTCACCCCAAAGGTCATCCACACAGTGACTCATTTTTATCAAAATCAGTATCACTCCAGACATGTTTCTCGCAGACACGAATAAACAAGCCTTATCATTTCCTCACAACAAAGGCCGTCCACACACACACACACACACACACACACACACACACACACACACACATATGACTCATATATAAAACTTCCACACATCTTTCCTCCAATGGGGATAAATTCTATCGCTACAAGGCGTGAACTTCATCTTTGGAATACAATACTTCATCGAAACATCATATGTCACACCTGATTATTACTTCCCAACTGTACACCATAAATACAACCGACAAGGGAAAATTGATGTTATTCCTTACCCAAAGTGTATAGAGTAAGTGCAACACACCAACCCTCCGTCCCTACAAGTATTTCTCTTGACCGAAACGTCATTTCCCTCCGTCACTATTCAGTAAGTAGCATATAAAACACTTTCCATTTACTTGAACATAGAGTATAGTAAATATTAAAAACAGCAATAAGATTCATCTGTATATGGAATAGATATTCTTATAAAATAATGTACCCGTTGAAAGAAGCGGAATATATAAAAAACAGTCATTATTCCTCCCTTTCAGTATGGTAAATAACTCTAGTAGTGAACTGTCAGCCGACGAAGTAGCCACTCAAGTCAGACACCATTACTATTATGGTGTTGGAGCCCCAAACTCATTTTATTAGAAGGTGAAAACGGGTCATGACCATGAAGCAGGAGAAGAAGAAGAAGAAGTAGCAGGAGATGCAACAACTACCACTGGCAGCCCACAACAGTGCAACCCCCGATCAACTTCGCCACCACCCACTACTGAAGGAAACGAGCAACCCGGTGAGGTATGTAAAAACCGATGTGTTATATATTTATTTAATAATAGTTCCTGATCCATAGAAACACGCACTCTTTTTCTCCGTTTCCCTGTTTTTCCGTTCTTAAACAAATGCATTATGGGCATAGTAAAAAAACACCTATATAATTATTCATAAGGATTTATTGACCACATAAAGAGTTTACAAATTCAATACACTAATCGCTGTCAGACCGTCTCAGCACGCATCCCAATATAACTTCCACGTGTATCCTTATTTTAACCTGAATACGCCGAAAACGTTTAAGAGGAAACGACTAAGACGTCTTAGCAGATTAACACCGACGTTTCATGGGCGAATGATCCTCACAGCTCATCCTGAAATAAGTAAAAAAGTTATGTGATTGAAGGTGTATGATACATATATAGAATATATCCTTAATAGAAATCAAAGAAAAATATGCATTTACCTTAGTTGTTCAAGATGCGGAGACATTCCTTGTACGTAATAGCACGTTTGACCCCCGACCTCCAATGTGAACATTTAAACTTTTTCAAATATTTAAAATAATATCCCGTTATCCATTTATCATTACCTCCCAAACGAGTGAATGAGAATACATTTTGTATTAAGGATAATACTGCTTTCACACCACGGTGACTCACGCAATGAACAAAAAAACTAACGTAAAGACCGCACTTGTACGATTTATCAGGTTGTATTTGTTTTATTAGGCGATAGAGGTTATATTCGGGATGCGCATATATAAATTTAGAGAAGTCATTCGAATAAACTTTTGGATTTATACCGTAACTATCAAAAAAGAAGATTATATTTCTAGGTGATTTTTCCACGTAAAAACATACCCAATGACCAACAATATTAATATCAGTAGACGAAGATAATGTATTAGATATAAAAACTAAAGGTTTAATTCTACTTTCTGGCAATGTCAATAATCCTACTTCATCCGAAGCGAACACACCTAAATATTTAACCCGGTCACCGAGTGAACCTTTTAAACTTATTTCAATTTCTTTTGTATCCATTCCATTTAACCCCTAACATCACACTGAATAACCCTATCCGCATCCACCCTAGGCGTAGCCGTACCCAGCCTGATCGATATTCGCAGGTTTGCCGAAATTTCCACTGGCATGGAATCTTCAACATCTTCCACCACAAAATTAAAGCAGTAAATAGCTCTACCATTTTTAAAACTATCATAAGTGATCAGATTATCACCGCCACCCCCTATACTTTTCTGCGTCTCGTGATATAATTGCATGATGGTATTAGGGAAACTACATTGAATATTATATACCGTATTCCCATTAACGGTAATATGTATATTATTTAAATCGAAAGATTGAAAATATAGACTATTGGTCGCGTAATTACCTGAAAATGTTTCCATATCAATCATGGCCAATGTGATTTTTTCAGGTATACAACTGTTAAAAGGCTGATCAATTAAAATCGAATTTTCATTTTGCCCAATAACGTATGTCTTGTATAAAGTCTTATCAAATATATATTGTATAGGATTAACTGCTATCGCCTCATTTAAAGCCGACATTGCGTTATAATGTGGGGTAACTCTATCGATCCATAATTTAGCCTTTTCTACATTGAACACATTTAAATGTCCGCTGTGTGGGCGCCCATAAACCAGCTATTATTCGCTAATTCGAGCCTAAGTCTCAAATCAACTGAATCCAGTAAATACATGTCTATAGTCGCTATATCCAAAAGAAGTGGAAAATATGTATGCACGCCCCTCGTTTTAATGTCACCCATAACTTTCGTCTCCCACCTGCCGGTTTGACCGAAGGTACCGGCTGTAAATTGCCGAGTTACCCCGTGTGTTACATGATAGTCATCGTATAAAAATCCCGCCCGACCGGTGGTAGGTAATGTCGAGGGTTTTATCATTTTCAACATTTTTATTATATGATTGATAGTTAAATACAGGACAGGATTCCACCACTTTTTCATTCAAGAAAACGGAAGCGATTTAAATAATTGTATTACTAATACCATTAACGACGGCCACGTGAACATCATCCGCTAATTGCGCACCGTCCCTATCAATTGAGATATATAATTCTAAAGCTATACTTGACAATCTAAGAAAGAACCTGCCACCCCATTAATGCGAAATTCTATATATTTATCAGATAGAACTTGATTTATGGAAATATTACAAGGTGTAAAATCCAGTCTTTCCTTTGAATTAATTGAAGTTTCAATAATTCTCCGTCTATTAACATTCGGGAACATTCTGATATACCCGCAATATACGATGAAACAGGAACTTGATTACCAGTTCCGGGTATGTTAGGAACTACGCTAGCCATATTTTGTGTTATATAATTTTAGATGAAGGGTAGAACGAGTGCGTACCCGCCGAATGTCAATTGATGATGAGTTACAAAAGATCGTACACGTCCTTATTATTTACTCCTAAGATTTAACTCGTTGAGCCCTTCCTCTTCCTCCGTTTTTTCTTTCCTCCCACACTCGACGTCTAACTAAACGTTTCACTGTTTTTCTTCCGTCTCGTTTCTCTCTCCTTCCAGTACCGCTTAAATTCGTTTGTCCGGTAGTTTTGAGGGCCCTTCTATACCATTTCGTTTATGGATTCTTTTAAAGGTAAACCGCTGTTTACCATATCAGATAACACAGATCTACCGAATTCATTAACTGAAGTTTCGCGGCGTTAAATAGAAAAGGAAGCACTTTCCGTGCAATACCACTTATGGCCGAATAAAAACCGCTTCCTTCTTCTGCGGCCGGATAGAAACGGAAATATCCTCAAATGCTCCTCTCCTTAATAAAGGGTTCTGATAAAAATAGTTTTTTAAATTCCGCCTCTGAAGGAGGCGCGAATAACACTCTCATTTTACTGTTTATACTATTCCAAACAATTTTAAGTTGAGCTTGATTCGCAAGTTCTAGTTGACTCGAGGGTGTTACGATCACGAATAAGGAATGCCAAGGGTGAACATCGAATTATATACTCACCTATTCATCTAATTTTCCTCTAGGTTTTATACGGAGGCAGGCAGTAACACTCGAGTCTTTAGTGAAATGTAAAAGGTGACCATTTTGATCCGTGATAAGAATAGAAATCTGATCCAAGATGTTCGTGTTCAACAATTTGTAGACTGTATTATGTATTCCTTTTCCTCTACCACTTGCTAAAGTAAAACAGTCCAATATATTTACTAGTCTCCCGCCAAAAATCGTCGGTTGAACTATATCCGTATACACATATATATAATCTACCCCACAATTATCAGGTAGAGAATCAGGGAAACGTGTTCATTCAGTTCACGCCCGCCATATATTTCATAACCGGTATTAATATGAAAACCTAATAATTTCGCGGCTTTTCCGCTAAATTTGACGTATATACTTTTAACGTCCCCCGTTCTCAATTTCTCTCTCTTGATACGTGGTATAGTAATTCTTCTTAAATCTTCATCCCAATGAAATATACCGTTACTATTAAAATAATTTATGAAATTATCACCGTAATAAACTTTTAAGTAATCATACACGTCCTTATTAAGAGCTCTCACGAGTCTCTTCATATCCCCCGCTAACATTGCTATTCTCGGTCTATACAAATATGTATGGCCATATCACGTTTATGACGCTCTGTAATAAATTCGAGAGTGATAAATCATCTTTGGATAATATAGCGTAATAACTCCCCGGGAACATGATCGAAGCTAAACCTACTTCATATTCAACCCCATTAGGTAATAATATAGGTGTAGGTAATCTATTGGCAAATTTCGAAGGTGTATTTTTGGTATACGTGTCTAAACAGCCGAGACTGCTCAAATATATAGTGTGTTCACCAGCCATGTCGGTTAAATACTACGACGGGTATATGTCACGTATGGTATTTATAAGAAAAGTTCGATAGCGTTTTATCTAGGTCTTATATGCAGACTGCACGATAGAACCCCATTTTCAGTAACATTATTTCTTCACCGTTCTGATCTGAGACATCGATAGTAATGTAATCCAATACGTCAATGGTATTTAAAGGTTTATAAATGGCATTATGCGGACCTTTACCACATGCACATCCTAACGTGAAGCAGTCTAAGAGATTAACCATTTTATCACCCAAGATGGTAGGTTGAACGATACCCGAATACAGGTAAACGTATTCAACGCCCTGCTGGAATATATTTCTACTACTGTGATGAGGTCTCCAACGCACCCGAACTGTATATTAAATACCTGACTTTTTCATTGAAACCAAACATATTAGCTGCTTTAGCACTGAGTTTAATCGTAATTGAATCAATCATATCAACTTTGGCTGCTCCTGCATCGATATGTGGAATGCTCATTCTCTTCGTGTCATCGTTCCATGAGAATAAACCGTCCCTGCGGATAGCTCCGCGAATATGTTCTCCGTAAAATTCAGATAATTGTTCAATAATTTCCGTATTAAACGCTCTAGTCATGACATTCATATCACCACCCAACAAACCCGAATGGACTTATAAATATACGTGTAAATGCGTTTCCCATCTGACTCATTATAGATCGCGTTAAATTGAATAGTAAAATCAACGTCTCCTGGTTTAATAGCGTAATATAATTTCGGGAGAATGACTCCCACTAGCCCCACTTCATATTCCACTCCTTTCGGTAATGATATAGGGACGGCTAACCTATTGGTAAATTTACACGCCCGATTTTCTGGAAATGTACCTATACAGGCATTGCTATTCACGTATATGATGTGATCGCCACACATGTTGAATGTAGACTGTATGACTAACAATGGGCATCGGGTTTATAATATATGTACATAAAAACCTCCACGTTCATGTTATGTCACACCTTATTTCATGAATTTGTTATCACACAGATTGTCACGTCATTCAGAAAACTGTCCAAGCCTCTAACCGCCATGATGAATCATCCTCACCACCCTCCGATCCAGGTAATATTATTATTATTATTATTATTATTATTATTATTATTATTATTATTATTATTACTATATTATTGCAGTTTTTTTGCAGTTATTATTATTATTATTATTATCATACACGTTCACATCCGGTGCTTATTTAAAATTATTATCTTTACAGATCCCTTCGCTGAAGACTTCCCATTAGATGAAGATTTGATGGGGAGTAATAATAATAATGAAGCATCGCGCGTTGGTGGAGGGTGTAGGAACCAGAAGGGATCTTCACTCACGAGGGAAAGAACGGAGGGTAATAAGGTAGTGAGTACCATTCATTATGCGGCCGCAGTAGGGTCACACATTGACGTGGCAATGAAGTTAAGTAGTAGCATAACCCGATTACGCGAAGATGTGCACAGTAGCTTCCTCGAAAGAGGTATTCGATCGGCTATGCTATACTTGTGCGTTTTATCACCAGCGTGAGGATGCTAGGCGACATGAATGAAAAAGTGCTTTCTATGTATGTACTCACCCACCCTCACTACGATTGACTCGATCTATGACTCCCTGGAGGAGGCCATTGAGTTTATAGCTAATAACTTGGAAGAAAGACTCAACCGTACTGAGGGTTCGGGTTGGTGTATGACCTCGCTAGATAGGGTTGAACTTCATATCACGCGGCGTGAGTTAGTGAATATTAATAACTTCCAGGTGTATCCAAGGGAGTCCGCGGTAGTGATCAGGTTATCAATATTCAGTCCGGGTACAACTGTGTCGTTACAGCGTTAGACGTACGTTGTACTGCGAGATAACCCTCCCACACGTATTAACAACTCCCTCGTGTCTTAATGAGGAGGATGGGGAGGGGACAATTTAATATCAAACACTCGCCAGATATGCCGTTGACCCATGACTCTTTCAAAACATTAGAAAGGGGAATAACCTCAACATATATCTGTATAATTATGTGAATTCATTGGGGATGGGGAAACAGCGGAAAAAACATTGGACGGTACATCTAGCGAGGAAAGGTGGTAACCCCCAAAGCCCCCATTTGGTCACGTTGTTATTAATCACTGACGACCACGTCGCATTGATTAAAGATATGTTGGCATTCGTGAAGAAGTTCCGACACGGATTCAAGCAGGGGCGGGGATTGAGCACGCGGGTGGTATGTGTTACAATTGTTTTGACTTTGTTTAATAGTTCCACCATCCGTGAGGCGCACACACAGGCCTGTACTGCTCGAACCACTGTCGAATACCCAGAACCCCCGGCCAATTTAACAGTTTACTAAAGTTAAAGCTCTGCTGCCAATCTCGCACATGGCTTTCCTGGATTTTGAGGCGTATAATATTCAACCGAAGACCGGAGAAGACGATCCGATAATAGTATCTCGACAGAAAGCTTTCGCTTACTGCTACGTGATCGTTTGACGGTAGAACGGGGGTAATATTGTACCCATAGACTAAGTCACGGAGAGAAATGCGTTGATGATTGTTTGCAGAACTGAACCGGGACTGGGCGTTATTGCGTGAACAAATGCGTGCGTATCCTTACATATGAGTCCTGAATCCGCCCGTAGTTTGAAGCGAGCACTCATTGCGGAGGATGTAACGTCGAATTCAAGGCTGGAGTCACGAAAATGCGACATCACGCTCATTTTGTGCACGGGACAACTTTGTGTGTACACTGTGTCACAGTGTAATTTGAATATGCAATTTAAGGAGCCAACTTTAACAGTGTTCGTACACAATTTGTCATATGACATCGCCCTGGTCTTGAAAGAGGCGGGGCTCAGCATGATTTTGAATTCTGAAACGCGAGGGTAGTAAATTTTACTCGGCCAGATCGGGCAATCTGAGATTCGTGGATAGCAACAACGTGATTAGGGGGACCCTTTCTAGTCTCGCCCGAGTCATATCAAACAAAGTTCCCTCGAAATCGCACGTCAGTTGTTAACCCAGTATTCTCGGATTGTCTCGATTTAGTTTTGGGTACGGGTAAACAGTACTACCCTTATGATTATGTGACGGGCTTCAATATCCTGCGAAAGCCGGCATCCTTCTCGAGGTGTTTCGATTCGGAACTTACGGGAGAAAACCCTTTCCAGCGGGCTATGCACACGTGGTCACCCCGGTTTGGAACGCCGCTAATTGCACCAATCTTCTAGATTATACCGTTTTGTATTTGTTAATGGATGTGGGATTATTAGCGGACGTTTATTTAGCTTGGAGGAAGGCTGCCATGGTGCAATTCGGACTAGACCCTGCCCGTTACCTGACTTCTACCTCCTCTCCTCACTCGATGCTTTCCTATATTCCTCTAAATTCGTCTCCCCCTCATTTCGAATGTGAACTCTATCAATTAATTTGTAAAACATCCGCGGCGGTTTTTGTAGTCTAGTTCGAAGGCGATGCGTAGCTAATATCCAGAGTTAAATCCCAGTTTTAGGGTGGGTGATCCTCAATCGTACATATATACGTTGACTTCACCAGTTTGTATCCCACAGTCATGAGTAAATACAAAATGCCCTTGGGTGAATAACTGAACTTTCCCTTTGTCGAATTAGAAAGTTTTTGTCGCTAGCGATATTACCGCCATTGATTCACGGGTGAATACGGTTATTTTATACTGCTCGATACCAAACCAGTTAGACGGGATGTTGCTCTACAGACGGACGATCTCCCTCTCGCCATTCATCACATGAATGTGACTCAGGATCTATTCGCCCTATAGTAAAAACCTAATGAATAAGTTCAAGGTGAAGCTACCCAAGAAAAAATGTTAAGTTGACGGGTACGCATTTACCCATGCGTAATCACTTGATCTGTCTTCCGTTATTACAAACGTTGATAAGGCTCGGTCTCGAAGTTGATGTAATAGGAAAGTGTACAAATTCAAACAGGATTTTTATTTGAGGGAATATATTCTGGAGAATGCCGAAAGGCGTGCTAAAGAGACCGATCCGGACAGAGGAACATCAAAATCATAATGATGGTCTTTTCGGTGTCACTATTAAAATTCATTGAATTATTCTACCCGAACTGTCGTCACCACCGGTGAAGCCTCTCTTCTCAGGAATGTGTCCAAACACACGTACAAGTCTTTGGAAAAACTGGGTACGACAGTACATTGTAAACCATTTGCAAAGAGTCTGTTATTGGCTGAATCCCCGATTTATATCGTTTCAGTATACTAGCTGGCGAAGGATATGATGTATCGGTTTCTATTACGACGTTCTTCGAAAGCAGTATGGCACCCGAGTTCGCTCCTTTATACCGACACTGACAGCTTGATCTTTTCCCTGGTGACTGATAACCTCAATCGGGAACTGAAGGGTGTGCTCAACCCTACATGGATTTGAGTAATTTCCCCAAAACTCACGAATTGTATGATGAGTCACGTAAGGGGGAACTCGGGTTAGTGAAGGTTGAAACGGGGGCTGACTCATGAGGGAATTTATCGGCGTTAAACCTAAAGTTTATTCGTATCTGACGGAAACTAGTCGTAGTAACACCTTGAAAGGTGTACAAAGATGCCGGCAAAAGACCATTCCACATGACCAGTATCGAGCTGTAATCGAAAAGAATGAGATTACTTATACTCGTGTGCACAATTTGCAAAGAGTAGAGGCACGATGTGTCATACGAGCCAGCGAAAGGTATCTCTCTGTCCTTTAGAGGACAAGATATATTAGTGACACCTTATAAATCGTTGGCGTATGGACATCCAGACATTGGGTGGAAGAGGGTATAGCGAGGAGGAGGGGGAGGGGGAGGGGGAGGGGGAGGGGGAGGGGGAGGAGGAGGAGGAGGATCTAGAGAGGGTAGTGGTGGCGCCGGTAGTTGCGGCAATCTCTCCAATTTTAAATATTCCCGCTCCTAGCACCTCGAGAATTCCTACTCCTCCTATTCCTCCGACCCTACATCCATACGTCATTTCCCACGGGTGAAAGGATGTTCAAACGTCGAAGAGAGAATAGTAAAATATACATGTTAATTCCTCTCTCTCTTCGACGTCTTTGACTTCTCTCGACGGAAATTGGTTTCAACCCTCTCCTCCAGTTAAACGGGGGCGTATCACACCTTGACCGGGTGTCATAGTTTGTATATTTTACTATATATCTTATATTCATATATTTTAATATGTTATATTGTATATAATGTATTTTTATTATATAATCATATACACAGTTAGTTTTTTATATTTTGAATTATTATATTTAATTTTTTATTATAGTTTGCATTTTTACTTTACGTTCTATTTTTATATTGTAGGAAAAACCTGTATGTATTTCATTATGGAAATTAAACAAATATTATTGCCGTCAACTTCCATTCACCCTAATTATTATTAAGGCTTGTATATAAAAAGGAGCGCGTAAAGTACACAACTATAGTCTTAAACGCGCTAACATCATGGCCGCGACAGGTCCCTTCCCTGGGCAGTTGTTAGACCCGTTCGCTAATCCCGCTCGTATTATCATCGCGGGGTTTTAGTACAGTGGCAAGTCAGTCCTATGTCAAAAAATCATTGAACTCTATGAAACGCATTTCCAATACATTTTTATATTGCGGGGTATCTGAACACCCCCTCGAAACGCATCCCTCAATAGTCCCAAATTTAAAGTATCCAAAGAAATTTTAAATCCCTTTGATTCACTGAAAAGGGGCAGACGGGGGTTAATAAAGGTCTATTATTCATACTCGATGATTGCTTCCTTGAGGCCAGTGGATATAAAATTTGTCACCAAACGCCTTCACAGCGGGACGTCATTCATCTATTTCAGTTATATTCATAACGCAGAATATGTTTCATTCGGGCAAGTTTAGTAGAAGTATAAGCTTGAATTGCTCCACATTATATTCTAATATGAAAATCGTGATTTTAGTCAAATTGAAACTTTAGGTCGGCAGTTATTCGGCGTCAAAAAGCTTCAGCCTTTTCAGACATATATAAAAAGGCCCTATCACGTAACCGCTACGGTTATTTGTTAGTAGACTTCGCTCCGTCAACACTGAACTGTTACAGCTCCGAACTAATATTCTGGGTGAAACGGAATATCAAATAGCTTACCAATATGGATAAAGACGGATAAAACTGCTAAAAACTTTGTACGGAGATGCACGGGGTGTGGGTAGTTTCAGCGGGGTGGACTCTTTATTCAGAGTAGCGAAAAATCTGAATAGCCAAATTACTCGTGAAAATGTTAAAGAATTCTTACTGGGCAAAAGTCTTACACACTGCATAAAGTCTCGCAAAAAATTCCCCAGAAGAAAAATCATATCACCCAACCGAGAGTAATAGCGAGCACCGATTTAGCTGATATGTACAAATTAGCTCGGTATAATAATGGGTTTAAATATTTGCTAGTCTTTATTGACGTGTTTTTCCAGATATCTACAAATTGTTCCCTTGAAAAGAAGGATGTGTTACTATGCGTCGCGCTTTGAAGAAGGTTATCGAATCTACCGAATTTTTGGGAATTTCACGTTTGAATAGCGATGAGGGTAGGGAATATTATAACAAACACGTCAGGGAATATCTAGATAGTAAAATATAAAATTATATAGCGTTTATTCGAGAGAATAAAATCCTCTATAGCTGAAGAGTCATAAGGACTATTAAGGGTCGTATATATATATTCTCACACATAAGAATACCTTAAAATACATTAACGTCTTGCGCGACATTGTTCAGAGTTATAATCATACCCCCCATAGAAGTTTGGGTCGCACCCCGCAAGAGGTTCACGCATTAACGGATAGAGATGACATTGAACGTCAATTCTCGAGCATGTATAAAAAGGCTGTTCTCGTTAATCCTCCCGCCATTTCGCTCTTGAATGTTGGAGACGTTGTACGTATTGCCGATGAGCGTCGCAACGCAATTTTTAGGAGGGGATATACAATTCAAAATACTCTGGAAATTTTTAAATCCGAAAAGTGGATACAAGGCAAAATCCGGTCGTATACTTCTTGGAAGATTTAGCGGGTGAAGAAATAAAGGGCGTATTTTATCGTGAAGATTAATTCGCACAAATCTACCAGAAACGTATGATATCACTATTCTGGGAATGGAGGAAAGAAATATAATAAAACTCAATATTTACGTTCATTGGAAAGGTTATCCGAGTCAATTCAATTCCTGGGTTGATGAGTCTCAAAGTTGTACGGATATGAACCGTAAGCAACCTTTAATACGTAAAAATAAAACTTTTATTTTATTCATCTCTGGTTTATCACCCATTGTGAAGAAGTAAAGTTATTCCCATCTTAAACGGTGGTTTGGTGTCTACTCTCTTCGGAAATTTTTAGAAATTTTCTTTGTGGTAATCTAACTCAAGATAAGAAGTTTATTAAACACTTAAGAATTGTAGACGAGAAATTATCTTGTGTCCTTGAAAACAACGTCCATATCTAAGAAGAAAAATATACTGAAAAGTCGTAAAGGGGGGACTATTCTATCGGTTTTATTGCCTATTGCTGCGAGTTTGGTAGGGAGTCTTTTTAATTGAAATGAAGGAGTTTTACGTTATCCCTGCCATTACCTATGAGAGGTTAATGAATAGAAAAGGAGGTTTTGTGATGGTGATATTAATAACCTAGAGGTGCTGGCAAGTTGGATACGGCAGCTGTTAGTAGTAGTGGACACTCTCCTTAATTATCCAAAAACCACCTATGCCGGCTATATCGCTCACGGGGTGGACCTCCTCCTCCTCCTCCTCCTCCCCCTCCTATAGAAAATGTAGGTGCAGTGGACTGGAGGGGAGGAGGATGGTAAACGCCCCCATTACATTGAAAACAATTAAAGGGGTACATGACTCGCAAAAAGAGCAATCCCGATTTAACAGGTATTATTCCGATATTTTTTAAAGAACCCCAAAAAGTCATACGTTATGCTTTTGTTAAGCACTTACAAGATTCTAACACGGTTGAATGGAATGAAGAAGGAGATTTAACTCATCCGCTCGCAGGTTATAATATTTTAGATTATAGCTCGAGAATTTCAAGGGAATAAAAAAACCCACGTTGATAATATTTCGAATTATCGCTACTTCATTGAAATGGCGGGGGTTAAAGATTGGATGTTAAGGAATATAGCCATTAAAAAGCAAATCGAAACGTGGCGAAATATGGGGAAAAAAGGGAGGAGGAGGGGAATGAGGAGAGGAGGAGGAGGAGGTAGGGGGTGGGAAGGTGAGGGCGGGACATGCGAAAAACAAGATGGCAGTGTGTGGGTGGCTTATTAACATTTTAGGAACAATGATTATCGGAGCTGTTTAGTCACGTGATACTGGATTTTGATAAAATGAGTCATGCGTGGATGACTTGAAGGATTGTCACATCAAGACGTGAACTCTCGCCATGGCTTCATCAACCTCTTCGCACAAGTTAGTGAAAAACTTGTTAGCTAAATTTAAAAGCTTTGAGGTGTTAGATGAAACGTCGTCGTCTTCGATACACGTCGGGAAAGTGCTGGAGAAGATGTTTTGTGGTATACTAAGGGTGTGATGTCAAGGAACAGGTTAGAAAATATATAGTAGCCGTAGTATGTTTCGTTGAAGTATTGTTTTTGAAAAAGCGAATGCGCATATTATCGCGTTCGTGTTTGTACAGTTTTTTTTTCTAATGTATGTATTTGTATGGAATATTAATTCTTCCCCTGTATTTAGGATTGTTATAAATATAAAATAACAATTCCGTCTGTAATTTGATTTTTCAACCTCTTTTCAAACTCTGTATAATAAACTAAACAAAATTGAAATGTGTACCTTTGTCCTTGTGTTCGCCACCTAGATTATACTCAAATTCTATGAAAAATAAAATTTCACGTTGGCGTGAAGTCAGCTGGGCAAATATGGCGATAAGGTCTCGTTTCTTCATATGTGTGTGTGTGCGTGATTCATCATCAGATAACATTGACTCTGATATGGTTTTATTGGGGGGAGATATTCACATGTGATGAAGTCAGTCGCCAAATATCCTTTTATCATGATACTCTGAATATCTAAGCAGCTGTGTATATATATATACAACAAAATGTAACGCTGAGAGAGAGAGAGGGAGAGGGAGGGAGGAAGGATGGAGGGAGGGAGGGAGAGAGAGTATATTCGCAATATGGCATATAATAATTTAGAGATTTCATAGGAGGAGGATGAGTAAACGTCCCGGTTACTTTGAAAACAATTAAAGGGGACATGAGTCGCAAAAACAGTGAACTGAGTCTATTTGGGGTCAGGGTGGGGTCAAGTTTTATTCCCGTAGAGTTACGTGACATCACAGGGGTAGAAAATGAGTCAATTTTGGGTGGGGGTTGAAATGTTGGTTTTATTCCCTGAGAGTTATGTGACGTCACGGGGGTAGGAAAGGTGGAGTCAATTTGGAGTTTAGGGGTTGAAAGAATGGTTTTTTATTCCCAGAGAGTTATGTGACGTCACAGGGAGTAGAATAAGTTGGGGAGGGTTCACCCTTAGTGGAGATAGGTGGAGTCAATTTGGGGTGAGGGTTGAAATGTTGCTTTTTATTACCGAGAGTTACGTGACGTCACAGGGGGTGTAGGAAAGGTGGAGTCAATTTGGGGTCGGGGGTTGAAAGAATGGGTTTTATTCCCAGAGAGTTACGTGACGTCACAGTGGTAAAGAATAGTGGAGTCATTTGGGGTAGGGGTTGAAATGTTGGTTTTTATTACCGGAGAGTTTACGTGACAGTCCACAAAGGGGGTACCGGACGGTGGAGTCAATTTGGGGTCAGGGGGTTTGTTAAAGAAGGGGAATGGTTTTTTAGTCCAGAGAGTTACGTGACGTCACAGGGGGTAGGAAAGGTGGAGTCAATTTGGGGTCAGGGGTTTGAAAGAATGGTTTTTATTCCCAGAGAGTTTACGTGACGTCACAGGGTAGAATAGTGGAGTCAATTTGGGGTGAGGGCTTGAAATGTTGGTTTTTATTCCCTTATAGTTTATGTGACGTCACAGGTAGAAAAGTGGAGTCGATTTGGGGTTATGGGGAGGCCACGCCCCCTAATATGAGCTCATGTACGTACATTAGCTTGTAAGACAAATGGAGTCAATTTGGGGTCAGGGGTGGCCACGCCCCCCAGAATAGTGGAGGGTTGAAAGGATGGGTTTTATTCCCTTATAGTTATGTGACGTCACAGGGGTAGAAAAGTGGAGTCAATTTGGGGTTAGGGGAGGCCACGCCCCCCTAATATTGAGCTCATGTACGTACATGAGCTTGTAAGACAAATGGAGTCAATTATGATCTCATGTACGTACAGGAACTATCATACATATGGAGTCAATTATGAGCTCATGTACGTACTGAGCTTATAATACCAAATGGAGTCAATTTGGGGTCAGGGTGGCCACTGCCCCCGCCCCCCCAGAATAGTGAGGGTTGAAAAGATGGTTTTATTCCTTATATGTTATGTGACGTCACAGGGGTAAAAAGAAAAGGGAGTCATTTGGGTTAGGGGAGGCCACAGCCCCCCTAATATGAGCTCATGTACGTACATGAGCTTGTAAGACAATGGGATCAATTATGAGCTCATGTACGTACATGAACTTATCATACATATGAGTCATTTATGAGCTCATGTACGTACATGAGCTTATAATACAAATGGAGTCAATTTGGGGTCAGGGTGGCCACGCCCCCCCAGAATAGTGGAGTCTATATGGGGTCAGGGTGGCCACACCCCCCCAGAGCAAGTGGAGTCTATATGGGGTCAGGGTGGCCACACCCCTTTTGGGGTTTTGGGGGTTGTGTCCGCCCCTTTTTTAGGCCTCACGTACGTACATGAGCCAATCAGGAGGGGGGAGGGGGTAGCCACGCCCCACCTTGGGGGGTGGGGGGCGGGGGGCGGGGCTAGAAAAGTGGAGTCTATATGGGGTCTTTTCCTCTACTTATGTATGTATGTATATGCCTACTTGGGGCTTCGTTTCTTCTCACAAATATTATTAAGCACATTTTAAGGCCTAGATGCGCTTAGTTCTATGTATGTATACATGTATGTATGTATGTATGTATGTATGTATGTATGAATGTATGTATGACAAAGTTATAAACACTGTATCCATACACTAAAATCTTAACGTTTTAGGAAGCCGACTAAAATTTGGAAAAATTGAAAGTTTGTATTTAAGCTGAAAAAATAAAACTTTTAGTAGAATATATTTTAATCCAAAATGTTGACACTGTGAATATTTATAAGAGTAATTCTAAACCGGACCTTTTCTGTAATGCAATTATGACGAAACATGTAGTTAGTGTAACTAAGTTGTTAAACAAGACTGGCAAACCACCTTAGGGCAATCACTCTGATACAACTATATACTTGTATGCTGGTATTTCATTTGCCTTGAATTTTATTTCTCTTTCTGAAGGAGAGAGCGAATGTACTCTCAGAGACCTTAAATAAAAAAGTTCAATTTTCCCAAATTCTAGTGGGCTTCCTACAACATAATATTTATGTATGTATGTATGTATGTATGTGGGATTTCGTTTCTTCTCACAAATATTATTAAAGAAAATTTAATGCCTAAATACGCTTAGTTCTAAGTATGTATGTATGTATGTATGTATGTATTATGTATTTATGTGGGATTTCGTTTCTTCTCACAAATATTATTAAGTAAAATTTAAGGCCTAAATACGCTTAGTTCTAAGTATGTATGTATGTATGTATGTATGTATGTATGTATGTGGGATTTCGTTTCTTCTCACAAATATTATTAAGCAAAATTTAATGTCTAAATACGCTTAGTTCTAAGTATGTATGTATGTATGTATGTATGTATGTATGTATGTATGTATGTATGTATGCATGCATGTCTGTATGTATGTATGTATGTGATAGCGGGACATCAGTTTAAACAAACACAGAGGAGAGAGGTGAGGGCAATAACGCCACCAAAACTTTCATTTATGGCTCTCGCGAGTCCCGAGAAAGCGCGCGAAACTGCCAATATACGCCGAGTATGCTCTCGGGTATACGGCGGGGAACGTGCCTCGAGCACGGATGTATCTGGTCGGGAATGGAATATGAGGAAGATTAGGCGAGATCATATGGAATGGCAACTCCTTAATTAAGTCCATTGCGTCTGGACCATATTTCAGGTTAATAACGCCATGTGCAGCTCCTAATTATGGGACGTTATGATGAGGCTGCCGGGAATTCCGCCTTCCCTCTTCTCGGCTTCTTCTATGAATTTGACCATCAAATGGCATGAATACGCAGTGCGTATATTTTGGCGTCTGTACCCTTGTCGTTATTTCGTTTTTAAGACGAAAACCTGGCCTTACGTTGTGTTCTAGTGTGCAAAAGAAAAAGTAGCCATAGCATGCACTGCCTGTGTATTATAAAGAAGTCGAAGTTTCCTGTACAGCCGAAAATCGACCAATCTTTCGGTGAACTCGGTATAATGCTGCGTGAGCTGCGGCCCATGAAACTTCAGCCATGCCCCGATGGTGGCTAACTTTAACCTTAAATAAAGCAAAACCTACTGAGGCTAGAGGGCTGCAATTTGGTGTATTTCATGATTGTAGGTGGATGATCAACGTACCAACTTACAACCCTCTAGCATCAATAGTTTTTAAGAACTGAAGGGGGACAGAAAAAGTTCGGACAGACAGACAAAGCATCCTTCATAGCCATCAACAATAGGATTTCTGATGCGCACCAGATTAGAGGAAGAGCCTCTTCCAGTTCTCATTCTGTCGAATTTCTTCGCTGCTTCAGTTTTTCGTTGGCTCGTGTGACCTACTCTCATTTGGGTGTTGGGTTCTTGAGCACCGTCCTTTGGGAGCCACTGTTTTTATTAGTTCTCTCATTTATTTTAAAATAGAAAAGTTTTACAGAGTCAAAATGGCTAATCATACTTTTGATTGCAAAATTCTTATCCTTCTTACGTGGATAGTGGGTTGGGTACTAAGTTTTCAGACAAGTAGTGCGTAAGCCTAAAACTGTGCGGGACAAAGTTGCGCATCAGGGAAGGAAATGGTTTTGAATATTTCAAAAGCTCAGAGTAAACAGGCAATATCCATGATAAGGAAACTACGGTAATATGTAAACAGCAAAAAAAAAAAAAAAAAAAAAAAAAAGTGGGGGGGGGGGGATTATTCTTAATAAGATTATGGAAAGACACGAAAAAAAAATGGATTGTTATTAAAACTTTGAGAATCATAAGGGTCGTTCAGATTTGCATTCGAAGAAGTGTCAAATGAAAAACACATTTTTATGATGGGGATTAGAAGGGGAAACATGATAGAGCAATAAATTCACATTTGTTTGTTCGAGTCTAAAGTTGGGAGGTCGAAGACACGCTGAGATCCATAAAGTACGACGTGAAGAACTCTCTCCTCTCCTACAATGACTTCTACTCATTTATGCAGACGAAAAAAACACATATAAAATGGTGCAGTAGATAACAAGGAAATAAATTGTGGAAGTTGGACGATAAATGCTGCCAAAGTGAACTGGTTTTCTTTTGCATCTCTTATTCGTCCTTTTTTAAATGCTTCTCACCCGAGAGTTCCTTCCTACCTCTACGCTGGGCCCCACGGATGGCGGGTGATGTAGAAGGTGAGTGAGAGGAGGTAACATCCATGTCATGAATAAATTGATGTTACTTCTTCTTTCTTCTCGGAGGCCCCGATCTGAGGCGCCGCGACGCGGAAGTTTTCGACGCTCGTTTATTTTCTGACTTTTTCCGGGGCACTAATTTCTTACGTTCGCCTCGTTTGCAATTTTTGGGAATTCGGTGAATTGAGCCATTTTCAGTTTGTAAAATTATATTTGGGAGAGACAATAAACTGTGTGTTTGAATGTAGTTTTACTTCTTCGGCGTTCATTTTTTTTTTTTTTTTTTTTGGCCATTATATCTTTTTGCTCCTCAACGAAGAGTGATCAGTGAAGGGGAATCCTCCGTCAAGGTCTTCTGTGACCTTGTTGATTATGAGGCTGTCAGTCGTCTAAGTCATGAATATGGAAGAGATTCCATAAGTATTTGAACGATGAAACCTTTAAGTCAAGTGATATTGTTCATTAACTTATAAAGGTCAAATCTGATACTCTTGATGAATGTTGACGCAGTTTCTTATATAATTATGTGTGTAAATATCTATCTATACACATTCACACACACAAACATGTATATATACGCACACACAAACACACACACACACATATACGTGTGTGTGTGTGTGCGTGTGTGTGTGTGCGTAACATATTGCATAGCCTAATACATAATTTAAAATATAATGAGTTTCCCAAGACTGAGGAATTCTCTCACGATAGAGCGTTCTCTGTAAATTCGATTGAAATATACGACTATAGGTTTGTATTGTTACAGCAGACATAAACGTCATTTATATCTGTTTATTTCTGTTGTGAGCCTAAATCTTTATTTTCAAGACATTGTTTAGATTTGAAAAGTCGAATCCTCCCTGGAAGGTTGTTGACTTTACACTTGTATAAGAACTGCAAGTAATGATGTTTCTAGAACACTTATTTTCAATGTAATTTAAGTATATCTTAGTTTTACCAGACCACTGAGCTGATTAACAGCTCTCCTAGGGCTGGCCCGAAGGAATAGCTATTTTGACGTGGCTAGGAACCAATTGGTCACCAAGCAACGGGACCTACAGCTTATTGTGGGATCCGAACCACACTATATCGAGAAATGAATTTCTATCACCAGAAATAAATTCCTCTGATTCCAGGTTGACGGCACTTGAATTGTATATGCTTATTTTCTAAAGTTGATTGAACAACACTTATATTCGGTTTCTGTGTATATTTGTATTTTCAAGTAAGCTTAATGTTTTGCAGTTATTAATTAGTCCTTGGTTGGAAATACTAGTTAAAGTGTAGTATTACAGGCAGTCCCTGGGTTACGACTGGTTCGGCTTACGACATTCCGAGGTTAAGGCGCTTTTCAATTATATTCATCAGAAATTATTTCGATGGTTATGACACTTACAATGCTGACCTGGCAGAAGAAATATTACACAAAAAATGGAAGATAATCAATATTTGAAGGTTATTTTTGATGAAAAATGCTATAAAAATGCAGTTTACATAGTTTAGAATGGACCCAAAGCATTAAAAGTAAGGTTTTCTTAGGATTTTTCATGATGTTCCAGCTTACAACAATTTTCGGGTTACAACACGTCTCAAGAACGGAACCCCCATCGTAACCCAGGGACTGCCTTACTTTCATGTTTTTTTCATGTACAGATAGCCTGGATTTTGACCTTTCCAAAAGACTTTACTAAATGGGGTATGTTTGGCACAATTTTACTATTGGTCTGTCTGTCTGTCTGATGTCTGACCTAGTGGGGAAGATACATTTGGGAGAAGTAAGTCAAACCTTCAGAGTTTCACCTGTTAAATGCTGTATTTGTGTCATCCGTTTATGCCATGCTAAAATATTACGGCATCCTCCAATAAATAAGTTGGCCTCCAAAGGTCTACGGCTGCTGTCGTGAGATTTGGGCAATGACAAGGATGTTCATTATTCAGTTGAAGCTGCCGACGGAGGTATACTATCCATAAAGCGGTCTGGTTTATATATATATATATATATATATATATATATATATATATATATATATATATATATATATATATTATATATTATATATTATTTATATATATCTATATATATATATACACATATATATATATATATATAATATATATATATATGATATATATATGTGTGTGTGTATATATCATTATATATTAATATTGTATATTATATAGTTAATATCTAATATAATATGATATATATATATAAACCAGACCGCTTTGGATGGAGTATACCTCCGTCGGCAGCTTTCAACTGAAAATAATGAACATCCTTGTCATTGCCAAATCTCACGACAGCAGCCGTAGACCTTTGGAGGCCAACTTATTTATTGGAGGATGCCGTAATATTTTAGCATGGCATAAAACGGATGACACAAAATACAGCATTTAACAAGTGAAACTCTGAAGGTTTGACTTACTTCTCCCAAATGTATCTTCCCCACTAGGTCAGACATCAGACAGACAGACAGACCTATAGTATTATATACTATTATATATATATATATATATATATATATATATATATATATATATATATATATATATAGCCACGAAGGAAAAAAATGAAAAAGCGAGATAGCCAAGCACTTTCGGTCTAGTGCGACCAGTTACTCAGGCACAACTGATCTTACAGAGGATAAACATAGTCAAAGTAGGCTTAATATCAAACTGACATTACAAGATTAGCAATAAGGTTGATTTCACTCTACAGAAACGAGGAAACGCCTGAGGGCAGGATAAGCGAATTTTAAGCCGCCACACCTTGGAGGATACACACGTGGTCAACAGATGATTCATTCAGAGAACAATACATTTAAAAAAAACAAGGAGGCATATGCAACTTATTACCATGAAATTTACAAAAAATGTCCCCCCCCCCCGCCCCCCCCCCCCCAAAAAAAAAAAAGAATTAATGATAAGACGAAAAAAAGAATATAAATATATCGAGCAAGAGAGAGAGAGAGAGAGAGAGAGAGAGAGAGAGAGAAATAATAACTATATACATGTGGGACTAATTTATTAGTTGTTCATTTATTTTAAGGTCCTTCATAAATATTTTACAAATATACGGGTCCAAATAGTACAATCCCAGACTACGATTTAGGTTGTTTTTATTAGTGATTTGTATAATTGCCGATTCCAGTAAATTTCTTGAAACATAATCATTATATCTAGCAATTACAGAGGTATCACCCCAATTAATACAATGAGATTTTTCACTAAGATGGATAAACAGCCCAGACTTCAAATGCGCTGTTTATCCATCTGAGTGAAAAATCTCATTATAATAATTGGGGTGATACCTCGGTAATTGCTAGATCTAATGATTATGTTTCAATAAATTTACTGGAATCGGCAATTATACAAATCACTAATAAAAACAACCTAAATCTTAGTTTGGGATTGTATCATTTGGACCCTTATATTTGTAAAATGTTTATGAAGGACCTTTAAATAAATGAACTACTAATAAATTAGTCCCACATGTATATAGTTACTATTTCTCTCTCTCTCTCTCTCTCTCTCTCTCTCTCTCTCTCTCTCTCTCTCTCTCTCTTGCTCGATATATTTTATATTCTCTTTTCGTCTTTTCAATATTTTTTTTTGGGGGGTAGGGGACATTTTTGTAAAATTCATGGTAATAATTTGTATATGCCTCCTTGTTTTTTTTTAAATCTATTGTTTTCTGGATGAATCATCTGTTGACACGTGTGTATCCTCCAAGGTGTGGCGGCTAAAATTCGCTTATCCTGCCCTCAGGGCGTTTCCTCGTTTTCGTAGAGTGAAATCGACCTTATTGCTGCTAATCTTGTAATGTCAGTTTGGATATTAAGCCTACTTTGACTATGTTTATCCTCTGTAAGATCAGTTGTGCCTGAGTAAAAGGTCGCACTAGACCGAAAGTGCTTGGCTATCTCGCTTTTTAACTTTTTTCCTTCGTGGCAAAAACCTTTATACCTTTATATATATATATATATCATATATATATATATATATATATATATATATATATAATTTTATATATATATTTATATATATATATATATATATATATATATATATATATATATATATATATATATAAACTTTGGTTTGCGCAAGTTTGATGGCTGTGTTCCTTGTGCCTGAAGATAGATATTTCCATCGCTTTGTGTGTGAGAGAGAGAGATGAGAGAGAGAGAGAGAGAGAGTTGGGTGATTCCAGCTTTTCCAAGGAAATTCACCATATGTCTTTCTCTGTAGAGAGGAAGTGGCGCCAAACAGTGTTAACATTACCTTTCTGTTTTCATCCAAATCGTTTTAGGAATGAGGTTGCAAGTCCCACGCCTTAAGCCAAGGATGTTTCTAAGAGGTCTAGGGTTCTAAGAGCTATACACGTTATTCAGCTTTATAGGTCAAACGGCCAGCAGTTTACAGGACGTGAATTTAAACAAGCTCATACATCGCCCTTCATCCACAGGGGCCATTCACTCTGGCAGACGAAAAGCACTTCAATTGTATGGGGAGGTAGCCGCAAAAGCTGGAATCAATACGTTCTCTCTCTCTCTCTCTCTCTCTCTCTCTCTCTCTCTCTCAAACACACAAAGACAATGGAAATATCTATCTTCTGACCCACATCCGTATCCTCGACTGGAGCACAGGGAGGAATAATGAAAACTATTTTTGAGCGGCCTTAACGATGCATTGTTCCCGACAATTGATTAGCAGCTAAACACACTGTCTTTTCAGGCACAAAGAACTCAGCCATCAAAGTGTTATATATATATATATATATATATATATATATATATATATATATATATATATGTATATATATATATATATATATATATATATATATATATAGATATATATATATATATAGATATATCTATATAGATATATATATATATATATATATATATATATATATATATATATATATCAGTGCGAGGGTGCAGGGTGACCAGGTAACCAATTAATTCAACATATTTCTTTATTTCTGACGTTTCGTAATAATTTCTTTATTACATCATCATGAATCTGTTGAATAATAAATTACTAAAAAAAGTTTTTATGATTATTTCTTTATTTCCGACGTTTCGTAATAATTTCTTTATTATGTCATCAGGATCTGTTGAATAATGAATAAATTACTAAACGAGTGTGTATGTTTTTTTTAGCTGTAATGCATTGAATTTAAATTTCTTATGAAATTTTAAGCTTTTACAATAACTTTTTAGTAATTTATTCATTATTCAACAGATTCCTGATGATGTAATAAAGAAGTTATTACGAAACGTCGAAAATGAAGAAATATGTTGGAATTAATTGGTTTCCCTGGTCCACCCTCGCACTGATGAGTCTTGCTGGCCGTCACCTAGCCCTGCTTTTGATATATATATATATATATATATATATATATATATATATATATATATATATATATATATATATATATATATATATATATATATATATATATATATATATATATATATATATATATATATATATATATAGTAATAAAAGTCCACACTTATGTAAGCTGCATATTTAAAAACTGGATAAGACAGGAGCTTTCTTCTACTTGAACAGGAGACTTCATCAGTCGTACTGAAAAAGGAAAAAGAAACAGGAAAAATCAGTACGGCTGATGAGGTCTACTATTCAAGTAGATGAAAGCTCTCGTCTTTAAAACTTTTTTAATACACAGTTTGCATAAGTGTGGACTTTTATTGCTTCAGATTTTCTAATCGGGTTATTGAGAGTTTATATATACATGCATATATGTATATCATACATACATATACATACATACATACATATATATATATATATATATATATATATATATATATATATATATAGCTTGATGATGAATAATAGTGCCAAGACTAGGAAGAACATTCTTTAATATTACGAGCTTTCGAGGTTTAAAACCTCATCTTCAGGCTGAAAAAATGACAAGGATGAGAAATCACTAAAAATTACATTAAAATTAATTGTCTGATTGAAAAAGCTTCAGTAAAAACATGAAATAAAACGAACATCACATACAAACTAAAAAATTAAAAATTACGAAAAACAAAAACAAAGCGCAAATCATACAAAAACAGAGATAAAAATAAAAATAATATGAAAGGTAAACAAACTACACTCAAAAATACAATAGCTAACGACCCCACTTTGTGTACCTACTATGAAAACTATAGATAGCTAGTTGAATACCGGACGAGTTGTTGTTCAATTCCGGTTTCATTTTCTTAATAAACAGCGACTCTGAAATTAAAAGGGGTCCAGTCTATTTGAGCAAAAGACAGTACTCTAAATCTAGGTGAGTGAAAGGATGGTCCTGTGCTAAACTGTGTCCCTTATGGCAGAAAATGGTGGTTTAGAAAGAGGAAACCTAGTTCTAACGGAAAGACCTCTGTGTTCCAAAATTCTGTGTCTAAGCCAGCGGGAACTGGATCCCACGTATCGCAGACCACACTGCGAACAGGTAAACAAGTAAACGACACTCGAATTAAGGTCCACAGGAAGAGCAGGCTTCTCCCTCAAAAGTGATCCTACAAGTAAAAAAGGGTTAGTAAAATAAACAATCTGAAACTAACTTGAGGAAAACTATGCTTAAGTATTTCTTGTAACTTTTGTTCGTACCAAGTAGCTACTATGACCAAGGAAAGGCAATTTAATATACTTTACATCTTTACTAGCAGTACTGTACACCGGTCTGGGACAAAATTTCTCATGTAGAAAATTTTCAGAACTTTGTAAAAGACAAATACTGGATAAGAATTTTCGGAAAAATAATTCTGGAGGAAGACCATGTCTTGATGAAATAAATTAAAATCACAACAGACATTGTAAGCTCTATTTATCATAGTACGTATTGAATTAAGTTTAAACAACTTTGGTGAAAAACTAAGATAATTCAATCCCAAGCCAGTAAAAGTACTTTTCCTATAAACGGAAGTCTGAAATTTACCTCTATTTCTGTGTACCTGAACATCTAAAAAATGACAACATATTATCCTGTCTGTCTCCCACAAGTAAAAGAAATATTAGGATGACGAGAATTAAAATATTCTAAAAATAAATCCACGTGTGAACGTTCCCTAAACACAAGGAAAGTGTCATCCACGTACCTACGATAATACAAGGGTTTGAAAGCAACAGGGCATTCAGACATCCAAATCTTTTCACAATAACCCATGGCTTGGGATTGAATTATCTTAGTTTTTCACCAAAGTTGTTTAAACTTAATTCAATACGTACTATGATAAATAGAGCTTACAATGTCTGTTGTGATTTTAATTTATTTCATCAAGACATGGTCTTCCTCCAGAATTATTTTTCCGAAAATTCTTATCCCGTATTTGTCTTTTACAAAGTTCTGAAAAATTTTCTACATGAGAAATTTTGTCCCAGACCGGTGTACAGTACTGCTAGTAAAGATGTAAAGTATATTAAATTGCCTTTCCTTGGTCATAGTAGCTACTTGGTACGAAAAAAGTTACAAGAAATACTTAAGCATAGTTTTCCTCAAGTTAGTTTCAGATTTGTTTTTACTAACCCTTTTACTGTAGGATCACTTTTGAGGGAGAAGCCCCTGCTCTTCCTGTGGAACCTTAATTCGAGTGTCGTTTACTTGTTTACCTGTTCGCAGTGTGGTCTGCGATACGTGGGATCCAGTTCCCGCTGGCTTAGACACAGAATTTTGGAACACAGAGGTCTTTCCGTTAGAACTAGGTTTCCTCTTTCTAAACCACCATTTTCTGCCATAAGGGATCACAGTTTAGCACAGGACCATCCTTTCACTCACCTAGATTTTAGAGTACTGTCTTTTTGCTCAAATAGACTGGACCTTTTAATTTCAGAGTCGCTGTTTATTAAGAAAATGAAACCGGAATTGAACAACAACTCGTCCGGTATTCAACTAGCTATCATATAGTTTCATAGTAGGTACACAAAGTGGGTCGTTAGCTATTTTATTTTTGAGTGTAGTTTGTTTACCTTTCATATTATTTTTATTTTTATCTCTGTTTTTGTATGATTTGCGCTTTGTTTTTGTTTTTTTCGTAATTTTTAATTTTTAGTTTGTATGTGATGTTCGTTTTATTTCATGTTTTTACTGAAGCTTTTAATCAGACAACTAATTTAATGTAATTTTTAGTGATTTCTCATCCTTGTCATTTTTTCAGCCTGAAGATGAGGTTTTAAACCTCGAAAGCTCGTAATATTAAAGAATGTTCTTCCTAGTCTTGGCACTATTATTCATCATCAAGCTAAGATTTCCAAGTAGCCGCCCAATTACTGAGACTATATATATATATATATATATATATATATATATATATATATATATAATATATATAATACTAATAAGAAAAGGAGCCCATAAGAACGCCAAAATATAGAAAGTAAGTACTATATTTCATAGTATGCTGAAGAGAGAGACAGCATTCTCCGAAATACAGTGCTATCTATTACTTATAATCACTGTCTGGATCTATATATATATATATATATATATATATATATATATATATATATATATATATATATATACACACACACATATATATATATATATATATATATATATATATATATATTATATATATATATATATATATATCTGACTCACATCGGGATCGGACCAAGGTCTTCCAATTGAAAGGCAAGGGCGCTAGCAGCTGCACCACAAAAGTCCTACACGAAGTTGGAACCTAAGTACCACTGTGATTATGGTTTTTACCTTGGCAGGATAACTGCTTAGCATTACGGGCGAGTTTCACCTAACTACCCGACCCAGTAGTGACTCGGTTAAGTGCATTTCATATATATATATATATATATATATATATATATATATATATATATATATATATATATGTATATGTATATATATATATATATATATATATATATATATATATATATACACACAATTTATTTATCTATTTTGACAGATACGTACGTGCTTGTAATTACCACAATACCCTCTCAACTTCTCGAATTCTTCTCACTTTCTGGATACGCTTATCAGAATTTACATCTAGCAAAGCTCTGTATCGATACTTGCGTACAACAGCGTGAAGAATTATAGAAGTTAAGAGGGCGTTGTGGTTATTGCAAATACTACACACACACACACGCGCGCGCGTAATTGTTGTTTTGCATAATTTTTTTGTTTTTGTGGAAACATATATTAAATAGAACCGAGAGAGAAAAAATATAAAGGAAAAACAGGGAAATGAAAGAAGGTTGCAGAAGCTTGGAAAGAGATCCAGACAAGCCCCCTGAAAGACGCGCTGAAACACTGAAGGCGGACGATGTTTGAAAATTCAATAGCTTGGCCGTGACTAGAAAGAAAGATTGAGACAGTCAGCTGAACAAGGCGTGCGCCAGTGATCCCCCAGAGATTGTAATTTGGGCGTTTAGGTCACGTGATTCGCTCTTTTACCTTCTCGAGCCACTGAATGGAACAGTTCCTATATGAGAGACCGGAGGAAGACGACGCCGTGAGTTCGAGAGAAAGAGGTGACGGTAGGAACATCGATCTGATTGACTGATTGATTTTAGGACAAGTAGGCTGTCAAGATGAGTACGGGGCCGTTTTTCGGCCATTCAGCTCCTAGGACAGTCAATTGGTGGCGTTGGAGTGCTTGGACAGCAAGATTAAGAGATCCAGATCATAAATGTGATGAAGAATGAGGGATCAAATCAGACGTTTACCCTAAGAAGTCATAAATAGCCAGAGAGGTTTGGCATCAGGACCGAAGAGGAAAGGAAGCGGGAATAAATTAAGAGACTAAACGGAAGAAACACCAGAGGAACCGAAGGGGCGAACGAACACCCTTTACTAATGCCTACAGCATATCACGTGGGGTGTGCTGAAGACGCTCCACAACTGTATGAAGGATTTCTCTGATAATTTTAAATCGTTAAAATCCTGATGAGGCAACAAACAAAGGGTTGACGTGACATATTTAGATGAACATTAACTCCAACTGTTAGGAAAAGGGAAGGAAATTTATAACATACAAATAAAACAACTAGTTTTTGAGATCACTCATTATTATCCTCAAGAATGAATGATCTGTCCAAGGCAGATAAAGAGCAACGTGTGTCATCAAAACGTTAATGGAGAGGAGTTTGATTGTTTTGGGTCGTCTAATAAACAGAAAACAATGGAAGTTTCTCGGAGGTCTTGAATTTAACAGTGCTATGTATTTCCATTATGATCAGCAGTTGGTAGATGGAGAAAACGTCGCTCAGAATTGCTCGCAAAGAACTTGGGATGTAGAAGAGATAGGCTGAAGAAAGTCTTCGATGAGAGAGATACAAGCCAGGGAGCAGAACTGTGAAACAGTGATGTAAATAGGGAGGTGGCTGACGGATAAGAGTCAATTTCGTTTACAACAATATTATATAAAGTCGATAAACGCTTAAAACGAGCCTACGGGAGATAATGAAGTGAGGAGGAGCATTGGTTTACTTGGCCTTTGTGCTAAAATCTTTGTAATCAAGTGGAGATAACCAAAGCACAACATAAGTTACCAGTAATCTAAAGCCTCGGCAACCAGATATCAGGGAAGGAGAGCTATATCCTTCAATCCTGCCATGTGGTAGCCACGTGGGATTTTATTGTGAAGGATTTGGGGTGGTTTATAAACAAATGTAAACCCACGGACTTTAGCACATACTTTACCTTACATATGATATATACCCACAAAGAAAAGAAGAGCCCCCTCCAGGAATTGACAACAGATCCTAAGTACCCTTCCGACAAAGAGGGATGCTCATCTCGTCATGTGTGGATGGGGATAATAGCAACGATAATAGGTTGATAAAAGATTTAAGTACACTTCCAAAGGGCTTCTTAACCCTGAAGGAGGTGATAGCGTTGAGAAAACGAAGATCGTGGATAACTTTTATATACAAGAGATTTAGAGGTGATTATGAGATAAAGATTGAATAGAATTGAGTACCTTTCAGTAAATCTGTGTAGATTTGCCTAATTGTAGTTTAATTTTGACCAATATTCCATTCTGCATTTATTAACCACGCATACCCGATAAAGATTTTTATTTTTTATATTGGTTGTTTTATTTATGTTAGTCTTCGTCAATTTCAACTGGATCAGTTTCATTAAATGTGAAAGCAATTGAATCAAATGAAAAAAATAAAATGATGGATTGATTTGGATTTCTTAGAAGTAACTCTTATGGGTTCTAATGAATCTATGCAAGGGCCCATTGAGTTCATTTTTTCATATATTTGAAGGTTAGAATACTTCTGTCTTTCTGTAGTCTGAGACGAAACCGAAATGGAGTCTCAAGGGAAAATAGAGGTTGGAGTTATTGGAATACAGGTCACTTCAGCTGTTCTGAAACGCTGAATTTAGCTTATTAGTATCGTTGCTTCTTCACAGTTCAAACTAAATCTTATTTTCATAATTAGGAAATGTCCTAATGGCACTGAACTAACACACGCACATACGGATATCATATGTAGATTATTATTATTATTATTTTTATTATTATTATTATTATTATTATTATTATTATTATTATTATTATTATTATTATTATCAGATAACCCTCTAAGAGCACTAATCATAAACAAATTTCCACTTACCAAGACATGTCAGTCTCTTCATGCGAACAGAACGAATAGCAGCTTAGTCGTAGATGTTTATTTAAAAAGAAATGTTGACGTAACTTTAACGCACCAAAAAACACTAAAGATTTTTGTTTGTGTTTGAAGTGATGATGTCTGCTGGAACGAGTTAGTGGATCTTTGGTGTTAGAATTTCATTTGACATCATTTATTGTGTCAGGTTTTTTCGTTAGACAACTTCAAAAATATGTAAACTGCAGAAGTAATTATTACTGCAATGAATGCAATAAAAGGTCTGTCATTACTTCTAGGAATAGATAAAACAGATTCTTCGATGCGTATCCAGTACTTCACTGTAGACGACAGCCATCGAGATTTCATCTTTATTTGAAGGAATCCTTAGGGTGACTACTTCGATCTTGTAACCCCCAGAGACCAAGACGGGTAAAGTTGCTAAATAGTCACTGTAGAGCTGAAGTCTCATGCAATGCATCATCCTCATTAGCAAGTTTGATGAGGAAACTTTCAGTGTTTAAGCGATGGGACATTTTCCCCTTCACTTGAATTCAGTAGTCATGAGACATCACAGAAATGAAAGTTTAAGAAAGGGGTTTCAAGAAATGGAGCAACTTCATCTGGAGTACAAGGCCAGTTGATTCTCTTTTGGACTGTTTGTGAGAAGAAGCAGTGGGCGCTATGAGTTGATTCAGAGTTCAACAACAGATGCAGGTTAAAATCTTCGGCTTTGATTATGACTACCAATGCTCTCAAGCTGTCCCCCATAAGCCATGAGGGTTTATGAATTTTTATTTTTATATTTGACATTAATAAACAATTACAAAAGCAAAGGAGATGTAATGCTGTATACAGTCAACTGATGACAAAATTTGAATAACGGCTGAATCTCATCCACAGAATTGTAAGTGATATTACCTTTCATTTACAAAACCATGTCTCTTTTTAACTGTATGTTTCTTTAACCAGAAAACACATGAAATAAAAAGCAGATGTATACTGATAGAATTTCATTAATTTGATGAAGACAGGTTATTTGATTTATAATTCAACCATAATTTTCATTCTGTTTGTGCTATCTGTTTTTTTGGTGTTATTTGTTTGGATTGGGGAAAGGGTGAATTAATTAATAACATGAAAATAGAATAGTCAGTAATTCTGGAACTTTATATCATAAATGTTATTAATATTCCTTTTTATAATCAAAAGAAAAAACTTCTAGGCAAAATTACTCTTTTAACTCAGTATTGCAGCAACATATACTCTACATTCCATTATATGTTCACAGAATTAATCCTGCCATTATTTTTAAGCGAAACTAAACAATGGAATTCGAATATAGGAAGCCAGTGAAGGTAATCAGTGAAAGCGAGGCGGTCATTATTTGAATTATGAAAATGTGAGTATTGTTCCTCATGCAAAATAGTTAGAAGAACAAAGATAGAGCTGTAATTTAATCCCCGTGTCTCGATTGCTAAAAATATGCAGGTAACAATATACAGTGAGAGAACAAAGAAAAGATAAAAAAAAAGATTTTTCATAAATACAGTTGTGATACACGAACATATTTCTTAAAAAAACTGCTTGAATGTAAAGCTTTATTGATCTCCTTTCATTTTAAGGAAGTAAAAATTTAGGAAAAAAGGACTTTCGTGATGCATTGAATCATTCTGTTAATATAAAAGAACAAAGTTCATTCCATGTTGCCTTAACAGTTTGCAGATGTACTGAAATGACCTGCCTGTTTGTTAGGAAGTGTTTTGATTCGGAGATTTGTCGTACAGCATTTAGGAATTCTGGAATTGTTGTATATATTGTGAAAGGGACAAGATAGTTTTTGATGGGTGCAAGAGCTGAGGGAGAAGTTATAGCCTTTATTAAAGAATCTTTATACCATTTCACTGCAAAGGGAAAAGAAAATTTTTTTTTGTTCCCTAGGTTTTTGTTGATTGAAGTTATTGGATATTTTTCTTCCGTTCAGTATGTATTCAGGCTTTTGTCGCTGTATACGACAAATTCTTCACGGGGTGAAGTTCTTGTTTCGATTTCTCCTGGAAAGTTGAAACGCTACAGACGGCTTTCTGATGATGATTTGATATAACCTCAAATAATAGAAAATTGGCCACTAACAGATTTTAACACTGGTATCTTTTCATTTAGTCAAAAACCCCAATACAAAAGCACTCTAAGTAAAAATAATCCTGCTGTTTCTCGTGCCTGAGGAAGAAAATACGATGAGAGAGTAATTTCCGATTCTTGTCGCAAAGCAGTTTTCCTCATAATTAGGAAGTATTACTGTAATATCTCCCTTTACCTCATAAAGACAGTTTGGTTAAGTAACGGGAAAACTTTTAAGACCTTTCCTCTGCTTGAAAAAGGGATTTTGGAATTCATACTAAATGTTGGAAAAAGCAAATCAAATGCATATAGCATGTCACAAAGGAATCCAGGTAACAGTAACGGAAAGCAGCAGTTCAGATATCTTTGGCGCGTCACAGAGGAATGTTTGGTGAAATGGAGAAAGAAAAGGACAGCTCAAATCCCTCTTGCGTGTCACGAAAGAATTTTGTTTATATGGAGGGAAAAGAAACTCAAATATCTCCCACGTCGCAACAAAAGATTTTGTTTTAATGTGAGGAAAAACAACTCGCATTCTGTTTGAATAAGAAAAGATATAACTCAGTTCTCCCGTGCGTCACGAAAAATGTTTCGGCTAAATTAAGTAAGACTAAAAATATTCAAATCTCTCCGGCCTTGTAGAAGAATTTGGGTTAAATTTAGTGGAAGACACGGGATGGAATTAGCGACGAACGACTCAATTCTCCAGTGTGTCGCATCTCATTTTTATTGTTGCCTTTGTAAAGGCCTTTTTTTAATCCACTGTCTGTATGAGTTTTTTTTTTTTTAAATCAAATTAACTTGGAATCAATTCAATTGTTCCAGCTCTATGTAAAAGGCTAAAGTGGGGTCATGTTTTTAGAACCTCATTTTTCGACCTTATTGCTTCGTTTTAATCTCTCAATAACCATGTACGTTTATCCGTCCCATTTTATTGTTTATTCCAGGCACTGAGTATGTGGTGGGAGTGGCTGGAAGTCGTGCCGAACTGCCATGTCATCTTTTGACAGAACAACTAGAAGACAGAGCCATTTTGGCTCTCTGGTACATCCATGGTCAGCGACTTCCCGTTTATAGGTAGGTGGATCGGTAGATCAAAGTTTCGTTGAAATTTTCTATTTTGTTTAACAGACCTTGAGTGTTTGCAATCGAGATATGTGACTAATTTTGCCAACTTTTGTGCAGTAGTGTTAATAGAATAATTGATCTATTGGACTGATATTAAGGTTCAGGCGGATATAGAATTAATTCTTTTAATAATTGAAGAATTCACTGGAAGAGGAGACAGAGATGCTGGTAAAAATATCTGGAAGGTAATGAATTGACCAAAGTTCAAAGCGGCGTGATCCAGAGTCAGATAATAATCAGTCAGATTAGAATGAAGAGATGGGGATAGAGAGCAGTAGGCTGAATTCAATCGGCAGAAGAGCGCTCGGAGGAGAGGGAAGATGAGGGAATGAAGTTTATAAGAGAGGAAATAGATTGAGGGGACCTGCTTAGAGTTGATGATGTATGTACCATCAAAATCAACAGATGTAAAGCTACAAATGAGCTTCCAGTGGGAAGGAGTGAAGCTTGAAATACCAAGCTTGGCTATCTGGAACTTTCTGGCTTCCGGTGATTACCTTAGAGATATCACGAGTGACAGCTGAGACTTTCTAAATTCCTTTGGGGAGGACAATTGAAGTATGCAAGGATGGAATCATGGTCAGATTGCTTGTCGCTCACCAAAGATACAACAAGCCGGCAGCCCTCACAAACAAGGAATGTTAAGAAGGACGGAATATTGAAAAAGGAAAGTTTATGAATGTATATTCACACTTTTATCGATATTTTCCTCTACGTGCCTTGAAAACAGCAGAAAAAGTAAAAACTTTCAAACAGGCTAACCACGTTCTGATAGAATGTATTTATTCTTGATGATAATAACTGAATAAATAAATAAGTAAATAAATTGTTGGATAAGAATGTGGACCTCTGGTAAAGGAACGCAACATGGGGTATATTTACAAAAACTCGTAAGGCAATCCATCTCGCGTTTTTTGCTGAACTGTGACTAGAAATTCCTTTGTTCCTTTGCTCGTGGTTAGCGATCGCTGCTGTGACTGCGGTGACAGAGATTCTGCTCTATGTTTTTTGTTTATACATCAAACATGTTTGCAGTTTTAATGATGCCCGTTTAATCGATGTGATAAAACTGAGTACTAATCCAGTAATGTGCAGGTAAATGGTTATGGAGGGCTGTAGTAATAAAAACGTGAAAGAGGGGATCGCCATGAAGACATAAAAAACCAAATAGAATTCAGAAAAATGTTTTGCGACTTTCGCTCTGGTTTTGTTTATGCAGTTTGCCCTTTCCTTGACAATTTTAGATCGACCCTTCGAATGGTTTGTCTCCAGAAACTCCTACATAGCTCCCACAGTGCCCCTCCCGGACGAAGACACAACTCTTGCTTTTCTACGCTCCAGCGCTGCACCTGTGACCAACCTTCTTTTACGTGATCTCATTGCCCTCTCTTGTTCTTGACAGGCCATTTTGAATGAGGCGTCCCTCTCACTCCATAGGACCTGCTCGAACTAACGAAGTCTTGTCGCTTTTTCACTTTCGAGGACCACTCTTCGAACAAAGTTGTCTCCTTATCGCTTCATTTCTTAGTCATTAATTCAATGAGGCTCTTCAGACCCTCTTCAGCTTAGTTATTTCTGCTCTGTCCAGCAATTTTTAACTTCTCGTCTCAAAGCCCACACACGAATAACATAAGTCAAGGTTGGGCTTATGGTTTATGTGTCAGCCTTGTTTAACGTCTAACTTCGTAACCTATGTTGTATTATTATTATTATTATTATTATTATTATTATTATTATTATTATTATTATTATTATTATTATTATTATGAGCACACATTCATTCGGAGGAAACATAAAGAATCATTATTCTGATAAGAAAACTACCAAAGAAATGAATGCCTGTACCGGTTAGAAAAAAATTTATCAATATGAAATTAGTACAAAGATAATCCTGACTAATTAAACAGGAGTAAACAAATGGAAAATTTCTTTTACATACGTAAGCAGTTGCCGAGAGAAGAACAATGATAAAGGCACTATTGTATCGGGCATATTGAAATAACGGAAGAGAGCGTAATAACGCCATCATATGCTATGTTGTCTTATGCAGTTATTTATTTCAGTAATGATGAAGTTGCCAGTAGTTCTCGACGGACAAATTCTTTCACAAAAGTCTCGTATTCACTTTTTTATTTTTCTTCGTGACAAAAGGTAACGAAATGCCCTTTGCTTCGATCCACAGGCCTTGCTGTTTAGTTTGAAAATATGTCTAGAAACGGAGTGGCCATTTCGAATGATTTTTATGGCAAAATAGTGTCCTTTTTGAAAGGCCACACCTATCGAATGTGATATTTAGAAAAGACAGCTGATTACGAGGACTTGCAGTCTGATATTAAGTAAATAAAGAAAGGAAGGCAATAATATGTGTTTATCGAAAGATAAACTATTCTAGTGGTATAAACCGTTTAATACGAAGTGTCTAACGCGAAAACAAGAGTGGCTTCTCCTGAATAAAAGAAAGAAAATTGTTTCATTTTGTGAAATAGTCAGTGTTTCTCTATTTGCCAGTTCTGTTAATTAAAACAGTTACCTTTACATCCAAAAGGAAATAAATGAAAAGTATTCTTTCAGAACCCATGCTGATATTTTTTTAGGCCATGACACACGACCAAAATTGTTAACAATCAAAGATATCAGATAAGTTTTTACCATATACATTTCCGTCGAGGTTTAAAACCTTCATTGGAAAAACTGAAGATCATTGTTAAAATCAAAACGGACAAGCTTGATATTTGTTCATTCGCGTGTTGCTGGCTGACAATCTTTCAATGGACATCGTCTGCAAAATAATAGGAAAGAGAGAAAAAAAATCATCGTGGTTTTGCACCCATACACAGACGCATATTAAAACACTTTTTTGTCAAAGGACGAGACCTCATCTTTCTGCGTCCTTTCTTAAAAGAAGCTTTAGTTTAATCGTTTTATTAGTGAATACGAATAATTATAATATGTTGACTCCAGAATTGTACATTCGTGGCCAAGAACTACTTAGAAAAGCAGTACATTTTTAAAAATTGTTCAAACTATAAAATTTTTAAAATTCCTTCATGTTTGGAGTTCATCTTGTTAATGATGCCCTTCGCGCGCGCGTCACGCACACACACACACACATACACACACACACACACACACACACATATATATATATATATATATACATGTATGTATACTCGTATACATAGCATACATATGCATACACATATTGCTTGTAAGTGTTGCTTTTATTCGAAACCAGTGCGCAATGATTACAATATCTATATATATATATCATATATATATATATATATATATATATATATATATAATATATGTGTGTGTGTGTGTGGTGTGTGTGTGTGTTTTGTGTGTGTACGTATATATATATATATATATATTCTAATATAATAATATATATCTATATAGTATATATATATATATATGTATATCGATGATGTGAGATATATATATATATATATATTATCAAATATTAATATATATATATTATATAATAGATAGATATAATATTGTAAATCAATGCCGGGTTAGTTTCGAATAACAACAATAACTCTTATTAATACTTTCCTGTCGTTTGTTTGGTAGTGATGAATGAACTGCACAGTGTTTTAAGTTACTGTGATCTTTACAGGCAATATATGTGTTCCAGTGATTAATTTACTGACTTTTTCATGCAGTGAAAGCTTTTGAGCTATTTTAATTGTTCGGGCATTTGAAACATGCATATGGGGGTTTTAACTTGGTATGCATTTTTAGCGTTATTTGCAATTGAATACAGTTTTGAACAATGTTGCCTTATTTATATTTGTATGTGCATTTTCTTACTATTGCAATTTAAGTTTAATTTTCCTAATTGATATTTTAATGTCTGCTACTATTCTCTTCAAATTAGGACGTGTTCAATCAAATTTCACTTCTACAGTACTTTTATTGACATATAAAATAATGATAAATAAACTTTCTCTCTCTCTCTCTCTCTCTCTCTCTCTCTCGTCTCTCTCTCTCTCTCTCTCTCTCTCTCTCATTATATATATATATATATGTGTGTGTGTGTGTATATATGTATATATGTATATAAATACACTATGTACACATATTTTTCTCGCATTGAAATTGAGAGGTGCTTCGTCACCACTTGGATTAGAATTTCGTCTTAGTTTAGAAACAACGATGTATAGTAACTTCTACCTCTCTTGATGGTTCAGAGGTTTGTAAACATGGCAGCGGTTGAAATTCCACTGCTTAATTCCTTTCTGGTAGACGTTATTCACCAGGAACAGTAAACTGGACATGAAAAGATATTTGTGGCTTAACATTTGTGAATAGATTAAAATGTCACGGTTGCAATTGTTTTCAACCATTCATAATTAGCCACGTGTGTTATAGAT